>NC_143019.1:62121457-62413957 GCF_055824585.1 Amblyomma mixtum
TCTGTTTGGTATGAAAAAAAAAACGGACTCGCCACGGAGCGTCATTCGGGAAAGAGAGGGCGCGTGCTCCCCAGTTCCCGACAGCTCAGTCCGATACCCCACTCCGCTTTCCCTTTCCCCCTGAACTGCCCCGCTCAAATGCAGCAACAGCGCCCTCTTTCTCGACCACCCCCCCCCCCCCCCCCCCCCCCCCTTTGCATTCTGTCCTTCCTGTCTTGCAACCCTGGGCTGTGCTGCAACTTTCCCTCTGGAACAAACAAATCCTCCCACAGGGTAGCCAGCAGCACCTATGTGATGCCATTCTTGGATGATTTTTTTGTCTGAGCATAAGCGTATGGCGAGCTGTCTTTGGGCATTTTTGAGGGGAGGGGGACGGAGAGAAGAGAACAGGGGGGAAAGGAAGTGCCTCTAAAGCGTTTAGAAGTTTGTGTTTAGTTCGCTCCTTAATAATAAAACACGCTTCCTTTCACTGCTTTCTGACGCTGGTCGTCGACCGGCAGCGGTGAAGGCGGCATTCGTGGGGATCGCAGGCGTGGACAAGAGGCCCAGGTCAATGACTCATACAGCAGCCTCGCTCCTGTCTCCCGTTCCCGGCGCCTGTCAATCCGTGGAGAGATGGATCATTTACAGTTCGGATTGGTTTGAATTCTTTTTGGGGCATTTTTTTTATGAGTTTCTTCGCATTCTGCGCTAACGGCGGAAGTTCGGAAACAGAGAAAGGCCAAATTGAGAGCAAGAAAGAGTGCCTCTTGTCTCTATTTTTTTTTTATTTGCAAAAACGAGTCTCCCTTTCCCTCATCTGTGTTATTTTGTCGCGGTTGGTTGCAAATTCTTTGTTCGGACGAAGTACGGTATGTTGCTGTCGGCAGCGGTTCAACTTATGCACGACCGATGAACAGTGGTGGTGCTGCTGCGGCTGAAAACACGTCTCCACGTCGGCAATTTTTAGGGTACTTCGAAAGCCTTGCTAGTTTCATCATAATCGTCATCATCCTGTGTAGTTCACTGCAGGATAAACTCTAATTCAGATGACTTGCGCATTTCAAGAACCTTCCTATCACGCAGATAGATGTAGGAAGTAGCAATTATGCATGCTCCTGATTCATTTGAGATTAATTTTGTTGATTACACATGCAGAGAACAAAGGATACATTTATTTGTGCACTGACTCCGAGTAAGAGGTCGATGGCGCTCAATTACATCTCGCTATGGGCCATCAGTATATCAATAAGTGATTGAACTACCACCGACACCACACTATGTCCTCTCTTCCTTTCCTCTCTGTTTCTGTTTATTGTATTTGGCAAAGTGATGCTTTTCTGAAGAATTTCTTCACACCCGAGCACCAATGAGAATTGTCTGCGAAGCGCCACGTATCAGAGGTCTCCGGATTAGTTTCAGCAAAGTTGGGTTCATTAACGGCACCGAATTCTAAACACCTTAAACTGTTTTGCCCACAGTGCTCGTGCTAACACATTTTTGTATCTCAGCCAGCTCTCCCAGCAACAGGAATCAATATTTGTGGTTTTGAGTCTGCCGCCATCAACTTCACTTTCAGCTATGTAGGTAGCGAAGACCTTACGTGACATGCGCTACAGTTCACTATATAAGGCGAACACCTTGGACTCGTATTATCATCGGACAACCTCGAGCAGAGCTGTTGTATTTAGGAAGAAGCCAAAGCTCCTCTATTGGTTTTGTTTATTGGGGTTTAACGTCCCAAAGCAACTCAGGCTATGAGGGACGCCGTAGTGAAGGGCTCCGGAAATTTCGACCACCTGGGGTTCTTTAACGTGCACTGACATCGCACAGAACACGGACCTCTAGAATTTCGCCTTCATCGAAATTCAGCCGCCGCGGCTGGGATCGAACCCGCGTCTTTCGGGTCAGCCGCCGAACGCCGTAACCACTGAGCCACCGCGGCGGGCCGGTCCTCTGTTTCATAATTTCCAATGGACAAAAGCCCGTTAGTGCGGCAAGGTGCGCAAGAGATCACGAATACTCATACCTATTGTTTCAGTTCATCCAAGTAAAAAAAACTAAATAATTTTATCGCTTACATTGCACATCAGCATATCCTGCGGCCCAATATTTCAATTCTCAATCATTCGGCATACAATGTTCGTGCCATTACGTAATACTTCTAGAGGCATTCTGCCGCAGGAGCACAACGAAACATATGGAACGAAAAGAGCTTAGTGATCAGACACACGTGTCAGTATCGAATCTATTGATTTACTAGGATGGAACTCGGAGAAAGCAGCTGCCGCACTAATGATGACGGATGCCGGTCGCAGTATGAACGCAAGAGCCACATAAATGCGGACCGCGACAAAGATCAACCCGGAATGGAGGCAAGTTTACAAGCGCTGTAAATGTATACAAAAACGGGTGAAGTTTCCCACTGACAGCTCGAATGCGGAGATCGTTGGGTAAGATATAAAAGGCGATGCGAGAGTGGTCATCCGTTTCGTTGAGAAGATTCAGGAAAATCCCGCCCGTGTTATCACGTGCTCTGAGCGTATACCTGACAGGTTTGTTGGATCACGTTCTTCGAAAGCGCGCTTTTAAAACATATTCTACGCGGGCCGGCGCAAATAAACTCGGTGACATATTGAAGACAATGGCCATAAAGTGTACTGCTCCATTCTGTACGTACGATATGCATGAATGCCCGGCCTTGCACATCGAAAACAATTTATCCCCGTGGACGCTCCCTTCCATCCATGTTAATGTGACGTCATCTTTCAAGATAGAGAGAGGTTGAACCCGAAGATGAAATTTAAATAGGCCTGCACGCATTTTATTTTTTTTCGTGACTGCGGTTTCGCATATCGAGACACATTTTAAGGAGAAAGCCTTTAATGCCTCATGCTGTCGTTAGCAATCCGTGTCGGCAGCCGTGTCTGCGTCCGTGTCGGCAGCCGTGTCGACAGATGTGTCCGCGTTTTGACGGGTGTCCACCGAGATATGTGAGACAGTTACCGCGTAATTTCCTTTCCTCAAATACAATTTTAAGTGTCTTCATTACGGACCCTCTTTCTTCTTTCGCTGCCACTTCCTCCCTTCCTGTACGGTGCGGTTTAGGTGTCCACCAAGACGACAGAGAATTACAGCGCCATTTCCTTTCCTCAAAAAGCGTTGCGTTCAAAGGGCAAGGCATCGGGCCGAACGGGTGGTGGCGTTCCGTGGACTCCCTGGCAGCGCTACAACACGCTGTCGCGTTTCACTCCTAAAGGCAAAGCTTAAGCGCCAATAATTAGCAGTCAACTAGTGCTGATTGATTAATCAGTAATTAGTCATTAATTAGTAATTTGTCATTACTTCGTCCTCAATTATGTGTGACGTCATCCAGTAGTGACGTCACCAGTGTCACATAGGCAAAGTGGTGCAGAAAACGCTTTCGCCTCTGCGCACTTTAGACAAAGTGCCCCCTGAATTTTTTTTCCACTAAGATGATGGCATCTGGTAAACAGTCAAAATGCCCTGTTTCCGCCGGCTGCCATTCCTGCTACTTCCCCGAGAGAACACGTGTGCCCGGGATCGGGAACCTAGACGGTACCCGCACAAGCCTACACGTCGTCGGTGCGCATCAAACAGCCAGTGCAGACCGCGCCGTCTTTCGCTGTCTTCTTTCTCTTCCTTTTTTTTGTTGTTTGTTTTTCGCGTTCCCGTTGCTCGAGTGTCAATTTCTCTTCCGGAAACTCCTAACCCCCTCACCCATTCCTCTACTTTTCCCGAATCCTACAGCCTGTTAACTCTCTCAGAATCCCTTCCCCAAGTTTTTTTTTTATCTTTTTTACATGCGCTTTCCTTCTCGGACTTTGGCCGAATAATATTTACGACCATCCGCAGTTAAGCGGGGGCGCAGAAGACACTTGCCGCCTCGGCAGTCGAGTTCCGAACTTTGTGGTGCCCGAACCACTGAAAGTCTAAGAGAAAGGTTTCGTTTTTTTTCTGCACCTACATTTTTTTTTTCCTACACTCCTAGTTGCTGCTTCGTCCGTTCGCTACCCTCAAAAACACATGCGTCCAGTCTCTCGAACTTTCTCGGCCTTTTTGCTCTTGTTGTACCTAGCAGTTTCGAATTTCCTGCTTCAGACTCTCAGAACACCGGTCAGAATCAGTTTCTCCTTGTAGAACCCTGCCTAGCGGTAGTGGACAAGAAAAAAAAAAACCGAGTGAGCGACGCCAGCCACATTTCTCGGAACAGCGGGGGAGCAACGACCAGGGAAACGATCCCTTTCGGCTGGCGCGTGTGCGTGTGTGTGTGTGTGGGGGGGGGGGGGGGGGGGGGGGTGAAGTTGTTTATGGACAGACCAGTTACCGCGAACTACGCAACACTCCTTCAACTAACTGCCCCGCTGTCCGAGGCAAGGGTGGTGGTGTGTTGGTTAGTGTTAAGACGCCTGTTTTCCCGCTCCCGGTTGGCTTTGTGCGATGCCGCCGTGAAAGAAAGGGATGGCGTTTTTCTGCGTAAGCTGTTTCGACAGCCGGTCAGGGTACCTGCTACCTCGGGTAAGTGGCACTGCAGATCTGTCGTTGAGCGTGAAGTCGACAGGTGGATGACGGACAACCCCAACGGCCAATGTTTTTAAAGGGCCCGTAGTTGAAAGTTTTCCCGTACGCTGTGAGGTGCCTGTACGCGCTAACAAACCCCAGGCGGATAAATATAATCCGTAGCCGTAAGCCATTTCCTTGCTGACAGTTATAGGTTAATGGCCTAGGACGAAAAAAAAATGAAAGGAGATCTTACGATGATAGGCTATTGGCAGTATTAGTTGTACACTTTGCGTCACCCTTGCGTAGAGCGCTCGAACAGTGTGCACCCCGAAATAAAAACACAAATTAGAAAGCACCCCACTGTTTCCGGGAAACTTCCGCTCAACCGTAGGCTGCAAAAGCGAGAAACGACAGTGAGCTGTCGATTTTTGTGCAGGGAAGTGAATGCACAAGGCCGAAGCAAGCTGTAGGTTTTGCTTTTGCATTCACCGCCTTCTCACTGAGTCTTTGAATTTGATTTCCCACTCGCCTTTTCATTCCGACGCGTAGAGGGCTTGTGATGTGTGGAGGCTTTTGAAGGGTGTAGCTAGGTGGCTGGGCAGGTGACGCTTTCTCGAGGGTGTAGGTCGGGGGGAGGGGCGGGGGGGGATTTCAGTGAAAGGTATAATCTATCGTGGGTGCTCAGAACTTGTACCGACCGCAGGGTGCTTACACCAGGGGGTTCTTCCGGATGTTGGTGGCTTTACACGCATGGTTGAGATGGGTTAATGGTGGCAGGTTGAGCTTGGGAAGAATAAGGGTTGGTTTGTGGGTGAAATTGAGTGGGTGGAGGCTAGTGATCAAAGGTGCATTTCATTTATACCCGTGCGTTCCACTTGTACCCCACACACCACGGATTTATTGAGGAAACAGCATTATAGGTACTGCTAGCGCAGTAAAATATCCTGAAAAAAAGAAAATCACAAGCCAGGCTACTTGAACGTACGGTGTTCAGTTAAAATTTCTTTTTTTTTACCAGATGACCTCGTCGTTATATACCATAACATTCCGCTGATTTCGAGAAACGAAAGTATCGACGGCACACAGGTTCGTTTACTTAAATCTCGAGAAGCGAGAACCAAACAAAGTATTGGATTTAAGGTTGGTGACAAAGATAGAAGAGAACTACTCGATAGGGCGTCCATGCAACGAGAATATTGCCTAAGATTCTGGAATTAGATTCAAAAGGTCTCCTCTTGAATGCTCGGGGTCTTTAGGGAGGATAAAACCACATTTTGTTAGCAACCTCGCTCTTCTGCCCATCCCTGAACACCCTACCCTCTAACTCTTTTTGCAATTATAAACTGCCTCCAGGCGAGGCGGTTTTTATAGGCAAAATCTGGAGGAGGCAGTTATATTTGCCCAGTGCCGTTCCTGACCATCCTACACCTGAAAAATGGGAGGCAATTGATATTTTGTAAGAAAAATTTCTTGCTTGGAGGAACGTCTAACTTCTCGCGCCTTAATTTTTTACCTGCCTTCCACAAATTTGGATTTTTTTGACAGGTTTAGTTGCTTTCGCGAAAGGTGTCAAACAGGAGATAGGACAGGAATTGATTTATATAAGTTTGCTCCTTACAAACCTAAATGAAAGCCAAAGCTTCATTTTGGGAAGAATTGAAGATGCTAACCCAAGACAAATTTCTAACTGCGTCCCGTGGGTGGCAGTAACCCGAAAATGACTCCGGCGTGACCACATGTTGCTTGTAAGCTGTGAGGGAAGCAACTTGTCTGTCTTCGGCACGCCATTCCAAGCAGCGTGTTTCTCGGAAGACGGCAAACAAATACCGCGGCCTCTTTGGACACATTTTTTCCTTGCAGTCGTCTAGCCTTTCCGGGGTCCTAGCCCGAGACCAGTGGCTCCTGCCGGGTTTGCTGACCTCTTCGTCAGGAGCTAACCAAGAACCACGGCACACAGGAGAGAGCTCGGGGCCCAGTTTCCAGAATCCTGAGAAACGGTTGAGGGGGTGGAGGGGGGGGGGGGGGGGGGGAGGAACGGACGCTGGTGCGAGTCGGGAAACAGCCAAAACAGTAAGCCGATAGGGAGCCTTTACCTAACGGAAGAAGCCGCCTTGCGGACCCACGTCTTCCCACTAAACGGTTGCCCAAATAAAGAAGAAAGTGCAAGGAAACAGAGGCGTCCAGAGAAGAAAGTGAAAGGCAGAACGGGACCAATCTTCCAGAAGAACGAAGGGGCAAGCAGAAAAAGGCGGAAAGAGAGAACGCTCCAGTGGATTCCCCGTAACGAGAAGTCGAGACGGTGGGCGGGTACAGCTGGAAGTCTTGAGACGGGCAACGGTGGCTCTGGGGATGGGGGGGGGGGGGAGTGGAGGGGGGGAGACAAGGAGAGAGGGAAGTGATACTGCGTGCAGAGCACTGCTTGAAGGACCGCTGTCGGCAACCGCCTTTTTCTTTTACCTTCGTTTTGTTAATCTTCCCGAGGCGCTTGAAGAACGGCGGCCAAAGGCTTTCTACGCCTCCTTGAGGGAGCCGTCGGGGCCTCTTTTCTGTCCAGCTTTTCGGACCGACGAGGGACGCGGGCCGACTGCTCTGGTTCTCAGTGCTTCGTTCGCACCCCACCTCCTCCTTCATCGTCGGCACCCCACCGCTTCGACCCCGTGTTGGCAGACAGTGAAAGCGGTCCGGAAACTTGACGATTCTTCTGCCTTCTTTCTTGCTTGTCTTCGCTCTCCGGGATTGAGGAAGAGGGAGGTTTCGACTTACCTAACGGGAACTGATGAGGAAGAGCGAAAGCTGACACGGAGGAAAAGAAGACAGAAAGAACGGCGAAAAAGTAAGCAAGTAAATAAGAAAAAAGGAGAGAAATAAAGGAGGAAGGAAAGCAAGGAAAAAAGAAAGAAGGAAAGCAAGGAAAAAAGAAAGAAGGAAAGAGAGGAAGAAAGAAGGCAAGAAGGAAGGAAAAAGAAAGGAATAAAGAAGTAAAGCAAAAATAAGGACAGAGAGAAAGAAAGCAAGAAAGAAAGAAAAAAGGAAAAATAAAGAAAGAAAGAAAGAGAGAAAGAAAGAAAGAAAGAAAGAAAGAAAGAAAGAACGAAAGAAGGAAAGAAAGAAAGAAAGAAAGAAAGAAAGAAAGAAAGAAAGAAAGAAAGAAAGAAAGAAAGAAAGAAAGAAAGAAAGAAAGACAGAAAGAAAGAAAGAAAGAAAGAACCTTTGCGGTGGCGAGAAACAGATGGATGTTGTAATTTTTTACGTATCAACTGCATCAGTATTATTAAAGGATTCCTATTACTAGTAGTCGTAAGTATGCCGATAGCTCTGTACCGGCTCTTGTTTCAGACAGAGCAGCCAGGACACGTAGAGAAAGTTGAAAACAAGGCAGCTTCTCAGCTGACAAATTGTGGTTACTGTGACTCTGCCGGCATCTCTTGAATTGAGTGGAAGATGCTCGCCTTCTTTCGTGCTTTAAACTATGCAATGGAATCGTTCAGTACGACTGAAAAGTGCGCTGATGGGACAACCAGTTGCTCTTCGCTCACATTTAAACTAGGGTCTTTGTCCCCAGACCTACATTTTGCTCTGTCACATCGAATTCCATCTCTTGGGCAAATTGTCTCCCTTTCTCTTACTCGTATGTCTCCAGTGCTATAGGAAGCTGGCGCTGCGTCAGGTATATCAGCACCTTTAGCCAGCTCAGTGAAAATTGTGCTCGAAAACTTAATTGCTGTGATTAGAAGTACTTTGTACTGTGGACTCAGAAGTTAGAACCGCATTGTTATTCACTGCCCCAGCATTCTTCTCCTTAACTGTGAACTCTGTTTACTAGCCTAAGTAAAGAAATTTAAATTCTAACGGTAATCCACGCCCTGTTGTTCCCTCAAACCGAATTCCCACTTATATCTAACATACAATTACACCCCCCCCCCCCCCCCTCTACACCACATTTTTAATGGAGTTCAATGCCAGATAGTGCTGCCGTGGTTCACTGCCACTCCTCGTCTGGCCCCCAACCCCTGTCGACAGACGAGCGTGAGACCGTGGTCCGTCGTCGCGGCCACGCGAGATCATGCATGCTCGCGTACGCCAAGAGAGGATCACGAGAAGAAATGCAAGAATAAAAGCAAGCAGAAAGAGGGGGGGGGAGAGGCAGAAGCGCCGACGGTGGTGGTGGCGGTGTTTGGGTCGCGTTGTGTGCCCCCAAGCCTGCGTAAGCGGTCGCCTGAGCTTTTCCAGATGCGCCGGCACGGACGGCGGTGGGCGCATGCACGCACATACAGAAGACGCAGTCCTGCAGCGGCCACAGCGGCGGCGGCAACTCTGGTCTTGGTGGTGGTGGTGATGGTGGTGTGTGTCCTTCGTCTTTCTGTTTTTCCTTTGCTCCTTCCCTCGCTCGGCCCCCACGGTGCTTTCCTCCTCACTTTCTTGGACTGTCTCTGGCCATTGCCTCAGAAGATCTCCCCCCCCCCCCCCCCCCCTCCTCCGGTCTTCTCAGAGCGTGCGGTTCGGAGGAATTTATTTGTCTGCCGACCTCTCGCCCGGAGTGTGTTCGGGCATGTGGTCATATAAGATCCGCCGGTCTTCTTCAACTTATTCGTAGGGGGAATGAAAGGAGGTAAACGCGGAGAGGGAGAGGCAGGGAGGAGGGAGGGAGAGAGGCGTTCTCGCTCTCTGGCTGTGGCAATGCATCATTTGTTGGGCCGCTTTGAGGGGGCGAAGAGAGGTCGCCGACTAGAAGGAAACCGCTGACTGCACTCGACCGCGGTCCAGGAATCGCTCCAGATAAGAAAACAGGCCCACGAAGGGGCCCCGTGGCCTCTGGAAAAACAGTGTAGTAAACGAGTGCGATTCGAAGCTGGTCTGCAGAGGGGGAGGGCGGAACTGCCTGTTTATATCATCACCGACTGGAGATTGAAACCACGAAATTCCCTCTCTGCCAAGACACACACAGACATGCTGTAGGCTGGAAAAGCGAAAATCTACCACGAAAGTTAGTATGCGTGCATTAGTGGATTTGTGTGCTCTATTTACACTACCTACAATTTCAGCCCAGAGTAATCACGTGCGTCCTAGCAAATCAAATCAAATTAAGTTTTTACCATAATAAAACTGGTTCCAAAGACTGCGCACAGGTAGTGGTCACGTAGCCCACGACGTTACTGGGACCTCCTGTCAAAACTATTCTGAAGAAAGTGAACAACATTGGTGTGAGTTCATTTGTTGCAAAGCAAAGTTCCGGAGAGAAGCCACCTAAGAGTGATTCTTTGGCAGCATCTTTAAACTTGTATGCTTTCCTCGTGGCCATTAGTTTTCAGATAACAATCACAAACACAGAGCATCCACCGTGATATCGCAGTGGTGAGATTTCGGGCTTTGTTGAATGTTTCTTTCAAATGGCATGTCGCTGTAACAAACCTAAAACGCGCTATAGTGGTGCCTAAAATCTAGCTGTAGTGTGAACGTGCCCCCCCCCCCCCCCCCCTGCAGTCTTCCCCTGTCTCCTCTCTACCCGCCTACGCTGACATCTTCAGCGAGTCCGCCATAGGTCTATTGCCGAACAGAGATTTCCCCACCGCTTTAAAATGAACAGCACACAAAGGCCCCCTTAGGTGACACAAAGATGACTAGGTGTTCGCGTATATGTGAGCTTGTGCGTGCGGCTGAGGGAGGCTTGTGTGTGCAGAGGAAAGCGAAGGGCACGGGGCACTCTCCAGGTACTGCACGAAGTGCAAAGTGCAAACATGCAGCGAGCTTTCCGAAACTTTGGGTCCGAATGGTACGCAGCTTGACCCATGCTGAAGTCATCGGCGCGCAGCGAGCGGAGGACCACCGAGGGGAACATCGAATCACATCGCGTGACGGGAAAGATCGGGTTACCGGCGACAGTGCATAACAATGATTGCGTTATTTAGATCCGGTACCCGCCAATCGGCCACATTCGAAAACACCGAAAGAAGTTAGGCCAGGGTGCGCGTCAGTAGAGAACGTCATAGCCGCTGGGCCACTACTGCGGGGTAAGACAAGGTCCCCGTTCCTTCCAAAGAGACGCCCCCGGCCCAGCCGCTATGAAAGCACTGCAGTCATTCAAACAAGAAGACTCACACAATGTGCCGGATATTTCCGCGTGGTGGCACGAAGTGGCTGCGAAAAGCGTCCAGCGGAAAGAGAACACGGCGGCTGCGTAGCGAGGCGAGGCCAGATAAGCTGTTCCAGAGCAGGCGTGTCCCGTTCTCGGACACAGCGTGCAAGAAGGCCGGTGAGGGCCCGGTTAATCTCTAAAAAAAGGCCTCCTATCTATGTGGGGGACCATGGTCAGTAAGCCGGTCGGTCACCCTACCAAGGACGCTCTGCTGTCTTTCGCATGCCTAGGTTTGCCTCGAGAAAAAAGTAGACACCGACGTGCACGTGATGCGTGCTCGGGGCGAAACTGAATCCGAGCACAATACGTCGCCGTCCAAGGCGAGCGCAGCTTGTAAACTCCGGGGCGGCGGCCACAAAGCCTTCACGCGGCCGACCGACGTGACGGTGATACGAATACCGGGACCGCGTCGCGTGGCTTTGTGCCCGTGGCGAGCAACCGTTCCCTCTTGCACGCAGCCACGTGCTCCTTGCCAGCTGTCCTCATATATCACCCTTAAGTGGGCCATTTCTTTTTGCCAAAACGTGCGTGAGCGTCCGCTTATGCGTTCTGTTGCGGAGTGTCAGTGCGCTCGCACGTGATCTTTGCCACCACATCCATCCATCGTGAACGGGTCCAAGCGTGGACAGTTAGGCTTCCGACTACACGGAACTCGCTTGCGCCGTCTTTTCGACGCCTCCACGCCACGGCAAGCAGGCGGAGTGCACCCTGTAGAGGGCGACACGTAGGCGACACCCACCTCTGCATGCGACTGACATATCTGCGGAGATGCCGGAAGCTGAGGTGCTTGTACGGCAGGTCACATTTGAGCCGCCGCCCCTGCTAACGTTCCTACGGAGACACTTTCGCAATTAAGCTTAACCACCGACCAACTTCACAGACAGAGGCGAGTTGTATACTTGAGGACCATGAAGTTATGCGACAGCTACAAAACGTCTAAGCCAACGTCCAAACGAAGTAAACGCGTTATAGTGCAGTACGACACTATGCGTATACGATGCAGGTATTTGCTGTTGTCCTGCTGCGATCCGGATTGGAAGTCGAGCTTTAAAAGCGGAGCTTTCCTCTCTCCTGCTGGTGAACAGTGTTAAAGGGCAACTGTTATTTCGCCCTCATCGCGCTGAAAACAAAACTTCGCTTCCGGCGAATCGTAGAACAGAT
The DNA here is from genome assembly GCF_055824585.1 of Amblyomma mixtum. Lineage (NCBI taxonomy): Eukaryota > Metazoa > Arthropoda > Arachnida > Ixodida > Ixodidae > Amblyomma > Amblyomma mixtum. Next base: position 62,133,255 of record NC_143019.1, read on the forward strand.
GAAGCATGGACTCCGGAACGGTCCATTAGCATCGCAGGGTATATAACTTCTTGTTTCGATGCGCCGAGCCTGTCTCCGTGCTCAGTATGTAATTTCCTTAGCTGCGTGAACCGTGCCAAATGCCTACGCTATGAAGTTAATCGCCTTCGTTACGCAGTTTCAAAGGAAAGGTCATTTCTCAGGTCAAGTCAAAGTGATCACACGCAAACCCGTAAGAAGCTGTTGAGGATAGACTCACGCATAGAGCTCTGAAACACATATGCCAGCTTTCAGGATTACTAATCCATGGCAATATGAAAGAAGCGATGAAACCTGCTCTGTTAGTTACGCAGGCCGCAAAATGCTCGTGCTATAATGTAATATACCTTGAAGGAAAGCGTGTGAACTGCGCTCGAATACAAAGGTGGATAACGTGGTACCTAATTACCTGTGAAGCGCTGAATACTGACGGCAATTCAGTGGCTACTCGTGTGGTCTTTCACTGAAACCACTCATAAACGAATAATTACGTAAGGATATCCCGTCACAAGTATTACGTTCGTTAAGGTGCGTGACTTAAGTCAGACAGTGGACATACGAGAGCACATGCACAATGCAGTTCTGACCCCAGGGCCGCATGTGCCTGCAGAAAGATCAGACTCGCAAGTCGCAAGTAATCGTCAGTGATGGTGGTATTTTTTTCTTACTAAGCAGATTCAATCTTTCATCACGTTCGGACTGCAGTATTATCAGCTCTCTTCTCGCAATCGCTATCATTAACCACTATTCTACATGACTGGCGCGTCATACCCATTTTGTAGTCTCGAGACCGGTCTTCATATATCCTACCATATACAAGCTACTAGTGCACATAATACATACCCAGGTCATTCACTGCTTAGAAGACCATAACATGACAAAAAACTACCAGCACGGTTTTCGGAAGGGTTATTCTTTTGAAAAGCAGCTCGCGGTGTTTAATTCATTAAATACTCTCATCTACAGACGCTCGTTTTCAGGTTGATGCTATATTTCTAGACTACTTCAAAGAATTTGACCGCGCCCCACATCATGCACCGGCCGCTAAAAATGCACAGCGGCGTGTTTGTTTCGATAAAATACTTTATTTGGCCTCGGCTCCAATTTACCTCCGTTAATAATTATAACCCTTCTTTTGGCTCCGTAACGTCCGGTGTCCCTCAAGGCAGTGTGATTGATCCCTTGTCATTCTTAGTTTTATTGACGATTTGCCTGCATGTGCTTCTTGCCGTGTTAGACTATTCGCTGATGATATTCGCTTTACGCTTCGATCGAGATGCAATAGGTGAATTGTGCTCTTCCTGGTTAATGCATTTAAATCTCTCTAAAACTAAAACCATGTCCTTCACTAATCATGTAACCCGTTTTAAAAGTTCTTGCAAGATTAAGAGTAAGCCAGTGCGACTTACAAACAAATACAAGTACACTGAACTCTAGCAGTCAGACTTCCCCTGGCATCACCACTAATCTCACGCTAGAAGCGGCTAACCGCCATTTGCGCTTCCTTAAACGGAATGTTCAGCATACTTCTGCCTACTTACGCAAACATGCCTTCACCACTTTAACCCATCCTAAAACAGAGTATGCAAATGCCACCTGGGATGCCGTTCAAATTTGCGTCATAAATAACATACGTAGCAGCTTCGCAAAACCATGTGGTACGTTTCACTTATTCCGACTACTGACGTCATACTATAGTATCACATCTTTAAAAGCACGCGCCCATATCCGGAGCTGCATTCCGGCCACAAACTTCCAGGTCTTTCACTTTTTCATAAGCTTTATCATCAGTCATCGCATCATGACGATTTCTTTAAGGAACCACCCATATTCCACGCCTTGATCATCCTTGAAATTTTAAGCATACCACACGCAACAAGCCCCTTTTCGCGATGTCAATCATACCACGTACAGTCATCGAATTAAACTATTTGCCATCAAAATCGCTATCGAGTGTGACACAACTAAATTTCAAGAGCTATAATCTGCAGTTTAAATGAAATCTAACAAATCCCACAGTCGTTATAATTACCATCCTTTTTTTTTCTTTCTTATCTGAAGATGGGCCCGTTGTGGGGATCCGTTATACAACCTGGAATTTTGTTGCCAGGCGTTTCTGGTTAGTTTTAGAGATTGAGCTGTTTTCACCATTGCATTTTCTTGAGATAATGCTTTCGTCGTATACATTGGAACTTTCTTCAGAAAGTTACGTAGAATATTGTGCTATTGTGCATTTCTTTGTTTCTTTGAGTGCTTGTGACTGACTACAGTGTTAATTTTTACTGCCCCCCCCCCCCCCCTACCAATATAGCACCCTCGAAAGAGGGCCTTTAGGGGTATCTGAAATAAATAAATGAAATAACAAGAAGAACGCTATATTAACTCGGGAAAAACCACAAAGCGAGAAGGAAAACAATGACTGAATACGAGTCGCAGCTATAAGGAATGCACGACCATCTTCGACAGCAAAGGTACCGGGAAACAAAAGGCCTCGTCCACGAACCGACTGCACGTAAAACCGAGCCACCGAAGACCTCTAAAGCAGCAGCCGCCTGGCAGGAGCTAGAGGTCAGGTTGGGCACCTTTCTTGAAGATACTCTCCAAGCCGCCATCCACCAGCATCGAGTTATACGACTCCCAGCGAGTGACCCCTTCGGCTTGGTCGCCCCGTTCAACTTCTTTCCACCACATATCGTTTCTTTTTGTTTCGGCTACGAATCGGCAGCAGCAGCCATCCCTATTCCGGCCCTGTCCTAACGCGAACTCTGCACGCCGGACTGGGCGGCCAAGTAGAGGCCCGTACGCAAGCAACCCCGGCGGGCAGTCACGTACGTTCTTGGCGGGCGGCGCGCACTCTAAACCTTGCACACGCAGTCCCTGCAGTCCCGCCACAAAAGCCTCTGACCGGGCCTATAACAGGACACGGCAAAACCGAAGGGGCCGCTTTACTTCACCTCGCTCTCCTGCAACCGAATTCACGCTGGGCAAGAAGGAAGGAGCGTGATTCCATATATACGGCCGCCCCAAGAGCCCCTCGGGGAAGGAGGAGAGGAGAGGGGTAAGAAAGACGCTCCGTATCGTCGTCCAGCTTCGGTCCAGGACAGGGCGGATACAAAGTATCAAGACCGCGGCCGGCTCCCCTCCATACACGCGGCCACCGCTTCTCGATTCGACTCATGACTCTTCTTCCTCTGATGCTGCTTCTGCTTCTTCATCGGCGAGATCTTGTCTCGGTTTAAGCGTCCCTATATACCTCCCCGAGCCAGCCAGAGAGCGGACAGGACCGGACCGCGGTGGCGCATTCCCTCGTCCGAAGAACCGCTAAAAGAACCGCTGTGCCGCCACCACCGCCGGGCTTTACCGACGTACTCTCCTCCTCTCCATCGTTCGCGACATCACGCTCCCGATGAATGTAGTTGTGTGCAGCACTGTGCAGGCCGTATTGGTGTGCCCCAGGCGCGGTCTCAAGAACTGGACAATACGCGCTCATGCCGTAACTGTAAGATCTCGCGACATTACACAATCTTTCCTTCCACAGACCAGACAGTTTTTATCCCATACTGCTAATAGGCATGGAGATATTCCGCTGGGTCCAGAACAGCATCGCGACAGCACGAGACCGTGTGCTGTCGCGGTCTTGTGAACTACATGTGCCGCACCTCGTGTCCTCTGTACCAGTTCTTGCGAAGGCTGGCGAAAAGACCGCCCCAAACCCAGATCCCAACCGATGACGTTCTAATATACGCAGTCTTGTTACGCACTAACTGAAAATAAGTAATCATGGACACCGAGGGGTCATTCAAGGACAACCGCAATTTACACATTACAAAGCCACATTGACATGAGAGGAACTGCGTCCTTTAGGATGCAGCAATCTTATTGCGCGCTGCACCGAATTCCTCCCAAATATAACTCCTACTGCTTCGACGCACGCTACCGTAAACGGTTTGCCGCATGATACGGAAAAAAGCGAGAAAGAAGAGAAAAAGAAGAAAACAGAAGAAGGCCGGGCGAGGAGCAGCGGCACTTTTCGGACTGGGCGCCCTTTGGTCCTTGTGCAACTTTGTCACTCTTTTATTTTCTCCAGGAGCAGCCCGTTCCCGTTCTGTGCCGGTATAGCGCGCGAGACACAGCAGCGGCCCGCCGCGGTCTGGCTACTCTCAATGTCGTGTATCAAGTTCGTGGTGGTGGCTCCCTTATCGCTCGCCGGCCCTGTCCTGCCGCTGCTCGATTGTGGCTTCTTCTTCACGGCAGTGGTGCGGTCAGGCCGAGAAGGGGGCGAAGAAAAACATAAAGGAGTGAAGAGATAGATGAAAGAAGAAGAAATGATAGAGAGGAGAAAGAAGTGGACGAGGAGGAGGCAGAGGGAGCGGAGGAAAAACAGAAGAAAGATGGACACCGAACGGACGACGACGACGAAGAGGCCAGGCTAACGTGACCCCGCGCGTTCGTGCCAGCTCGGGGCGCGCGCAGTGAATATCTTCGGCAGGGTTTTGTGGCACGGGGCAAGCCCACGGGGCGAGTTGAAGTTTATACCGAAACGCGCATTGAATGCCTTCCCCGCGATACGACCGAGGTCTCCGAGTCTGTTCTTCTTGTTATGTAGTTTATATATCATCTTATTTTCTGTCTCGCTTATTGCTACTCTAGCCAAGGCAGTTGGGATACCCTCTGGCTGATAGGTTACAGCGGGCATATCGCTCGCCCTCAGTACACTGCGCAGTGTCTTGTCCGTGATACAGGTAAGCGCGGCTCTATTTCTGGCCTGGTATCAGTATTTCTGATTTCTTTGTTAATCATTTGAGTGGTACACAAGAAGGACGGGGCGGGCTCTAACGGTAACCTAAAGGAGTTAAAGATACAGCCAGCACAGCTAACGTAACTAAAGCTTCGATACAAGCCTGCGATCACACGCCATTGTTTCGCGCCTTGTATGCATTTATACTTGCCAGTGGAGTTGGAGGTGACGTTAAAAGGAAGCCAGGCTAACAGTTTTCAGACAGCTTCCGAGCTTACAGTCATAACATTGTTAACAGCATGAAGGATTTAAGATACATGGCTGCTCCATCGCAACAACGGCTGGAAGTCGCGATGCCTTGCTTGCATATCTCTTGCAGTGCAGGCTTTGCATTCACGCCACCCAAAGTACACTCTTTGTTCTTATTTTAACACGAGATTGTCAGTACCCCCATGGAGAGAAAAACTGTCCGGCTTTGGAGTTGGCGACCGTTTGAAGCCATGCGGCTGGAGCGGCCGAAGCACGCAGATGGAATGTGACGCGTTGAGCGTGAGGGGAAAAGACCCCCCCCCCCCCCCCCCCCCCCGGAAATCACAGAAACAACCAAAGATGGCCACCTAGGTGACGTTACCTTGTGGAGTCTTCACATCCTGCCCATCGGATTGTGAGCAAACTGACTAATGTGGGAGTAATTATTGGCCACGAGAGGTTCCTCGGGAAGAGCAACCTGGTTCGCACAAGCCCCACCGGTGGCAGCACCTGCCATCGCAGGGCAGTGGCGCATTCCCTTAACCGCTTGCGCCACTGCGTCGAGAGTGGAATGAGGACACTCTGCGCTCTGTTGTCACTTCAGTTCTTCCTGTGTTTGTCTGTCTGCACTGTAAACCCCTTTCAGTATGCACTAACTAGCCTGCAAAAACGTTCTGCATATACATCTTCACTCGACAGTTGTCTATTCACCAAGCTCACGTCAATTGCAATAACGCTCACTGAATGCGCGCTTAAAGAAAGGATGCGATGATCGCTCGCTTGTAGTCAGGTGAACCAAAGAGAGATACACTGGTAACAGAGAGATAGCTAAAGTTCCTGGTTATGCGAAAACGTTTTCTCTGTTTTCACCTCATTACTACAGCTTTCTGACAGTTAAAAAGAGACAGCGATATCGCACCGCGCCCCTGACGAAATCGTACTCTTACGACCGCTTGAATCACGTGACCACAGGCGTCACGTTCTCCCAAGCGCCCCCTCTCGGCACCGACGGCACTTGCGTCACTCGCCCGCATGAACAGGACTTTGATAAGGCAACAATTTAACCCGAGAATTTCTGTTTATGGCATACGACGACGGAAACAGCGGTGCCGTAAATTGCGAAAAAAATGTAAACATGGGGGCATATTTTACCAGGCTCTCGTATAGACGCATCTCTCAACGTCCTATTCCACGGAGGGCTCGAATTCAGGTGCCTCTGCAGCCGTCTCTTCGTTAGACGCGTTAGTTATCTGGCCGATCACACCCAGGCCTCTTTTCAATTGTTCCTTTTCTATTTTTCTTTCTTTTCTTCCGGATATATGGAACACGGCGAGCACGCACAGTATAACGCCACTGTTTCCCAACGGAAGAAGAACAACAACAGCGTCACAAGTAAAGCTCAGTGACAAACTGCGTCCATGCAGCGATACCGATATTTCCGCGCAAGATGCAGCCGTCCCTTCGTTCGGCGAGCGCATATTTCACGTCGCGTGCGGGCGCGCATTCCTTCATAGCCTCAGAAAACAGCTCTATATACGAGATATCCCGCTGCTCCTTTATCGCACGCTACTAGCCGACCAGCCAACCAGCTAGCCAGCCACCCTGCACGGCTAGTAACCCCCCCACCTCCCTTCCTTTCCCCTCGACGCCCTGACTACCACGATTACGCTCTCGGATGGCGCGCGCACCTCGAGCACCCCGCTAGGTGACTAACAACCGCGAAACAAACGCGAGCCCCACACGCGCGCGCATAACCACATGCAGGAACCGCACATCTGTCCCCGCGTGAAAAAGAAAGACAGGGACACGAAACAGAAAGAAGACAGCGAAGAAACGGGTGCAGCAAGCAGGTTTGGTGAGAAGAACCGGAGAAGCGCCTGTGTGTTTGTTACGGTTGTTGTTGTCGTCCTCCTGGCTGTATGTGGTCGTCTTTCTTGTTTCCTTAAGCTGCTCGTCCCTTATGGTCGCGCGCGAAAGAAAGGAAGGGAGAAACGAGTGGCTCGTAAACGGCTCGCCCCTGTACGGAGAGCTCCTGTTTACCTTAGGCATCGGCGCATATTAAAGCAGCAACGCCAATTCGACTCGCTCGCTACCGGCACGCTCCTGGGGGCGAAGAGGGCGAGAAAGAGAGAGAGAGAGAGACAGGAAAGGGACGCAAGCAATGCGGCAACGCGCAGGCAGTGTTGAAGCAAGTTTTGCTAGGCGGCCACCAAGGCTGGGGGCGCGTTGCTACAGTTTGATTTTAGTATTAGCGGTCGGAATGCTGCCTTGCGCGGAAGTGACCAAACGGGTCTGCTCTAACAACTCAATCGCTCCATCCGTAACGCGCTCGTATGTTGTTTGCTGTATGGGCGTGCACGGGATACCTGTGAAGGCGGGCTGTGCGTATACTGCTCCGTTTTAGATGTCAGCCTCTGTTCAATAAAGGCCGGTTTGAAGTATGTTTCTATTTGGCGAACAAGATTACATGTTTTTTGCCGGTAGCTACGAAACCAAGTGTTTCTGATTTAAAAAAATATTTCGTGATCCTTTCAGCTTGTTTAATAAGACTGATCGGTTTAGGCCAGCTGCCGAAACGCGTCGTTCGAACACTAGGGGACGCACGTGACTTCAACAGAGCCTGTATCTTATCAAAGTTCGAATCAACGTCGATAGTAGAATACGAATAAGGCAGAACTGGTTTGGGAAGTCTTTAGTGGCGGAAAGATGGTTTGGTTTGGTTTATGAGGTTTAACGTCCCCAAGCGACTCAGGCTATGAGGGACGCCGTAGTGAAGGGCTCCGGAAATTTCGACCACCTGGGGTTCTTTAACGTGCTCTGACATCGCACAGTACACAGGCCTCTAGAATTTCTCCTCCAAAGAAATTCAACCGCCGCGACCGGGATCGAACCCGCGTCTTTAGGGACAGCAGTCGAGCACCATAACCACTGAGCCACCGCGGCGGCTTAGTGGCGGAAAGAATCTGAGAAACAGCATAGGGATTAGTATGGAGCTGTTTGGAGTACAAAGCTCTAGTTAAGTGAGCTGAAATTAGCCGCACCTTGGTTATTGTTTCAGTCCTAATGAAAATGATTATTAATGGGAAGAATCGAAAGCGAACCTGTTTGTGATTACAGAGAAGAACACTTGGGATTGAGAGACAGTGTTTTTAAAAGGCTCTCGTTGACCAGTGGCCTAAATGCACTGCAATAAGCATTCTCGGCACGTTTCTAGGTGAGCCCTCACAGATAAATCCTCCTACACCACCCCTATCACCAGGTCTTTAAAGCAGACGCCGCCGGCAACCAGTTAGGCACACTTTAGAAATAAAAGCAAGCCGTCATAACGGGATCACCCACACACAAGCACACATAACTAACAGCCTCCGCACACGCAAAGCCTGCAGGTACGGGGACCAGCCAGCCGAGACGTGATTCGCGTATGCATCGCTGCCCAAAGCAGGTGGGGGAGGATGGGGTCGGAGGTTGACGCGAGGGGAGATCACGAGGAAGAGGTCAGACCGGTATGAGCACAGGGCAGCGACGGCAGAAGCAGCACACCAGGCAATGCTAGAGACCAAGCGCCAAATAGCTCCTGCTTTTTCGCGAGACTTGTCTTAAGCGTACCCTTCCGACGCCGGGCCCAGGCCAGCGGCAAACGTTAGGTCATCCTCTTTCTTTCTTTCTTGTCCTAACCGCGTACGCATCTCTCTCAACCTCGTACTGTCTATCTATTCCGAAACATCAGACGAACTCGCGACGCTCATGTTCACGAGTGACCCCGATGGCCTCCGGCGTTTGTCGTCCTCGTCGTCGTCCAGAAAATGGCAGCATAAGCGCTCGCTACCTTTTTTTTTTCCATATTCTTCTTTCCTTTTCCTTCTTTATTTCCGCTTGTCGTCCCAAGCACGTTCTGTGCAGAAGCAGTGTTGCCAACCCCGTTAAGTGCCCGCCCTGTCTTCTCCTTTCGTTCACCCCTCTAATTTTCTTCCGTTTTTATCATTCTCTTTTGTTTTTCACCTGTTTTTCCATCCAAGCTGCGCTCTTCTCTCGCTGCCTTCTCGAATAGCCGTTATTTACGTCCGCGAGAGGGCGCGTGTGGCATGCAAACTAAGCGGGGCGCATTCGTATGTGCGCACACGCTTTGAGCTATTCGAGATCGGAGACTATATAGATCACCCAGATTAAGAGCAGCGGCTCTCAACGGCTTGCTCCTCCGCCGGCGCTGGTAGTGGCACTGTCCTGGACAACTTGTGAGGAAATGCTCGCCACCACCCGTTGCTGTGTAGCCGCTGGCGACCAGGAGCGCACGCTACCCAAGCGGAGACAGTCTGGTGCCCCGAGGATGTCGAGGACCAAAGAACGCACGCGAGTTTATAACATGTATAGTTTGCTTTGCTCGTGCCGGTTCCTCCAGGAGGGTCGCGGCGCGCGTCCCAGTACGAAACAGAACGGAGCTGCATAGCGCCATCGAGGGCACTAACGGGAAGTGCACAGGTTTCCTGTGAGACGAGCGTTGCTACTGGAAATGGTGGTAGGGCTCTTAGTGTAATTTTATAGCAAGGTACAATGAGCAACATTAAGAGCAAACAAGACAATTAAAATGCGAACAGCAAAATGAGACGATCTTAGACAGCGGAAACTCGATACTATAGCTCAAGTTTCCTTTTTTGAAGGCGCGCAGATCGTGTGAAGGGGCGACCACGACTAGAAAATACGTGAAATAAAATGCCGTACTAACATGTTCAAACACTTTTTCTTTCCGCACGCCATAAATGAATGGAATAAGCTGCCTCATAGCATTGTTCAATGCCAGTCCGAAGAAAAGTTCCGAGCACTGTTGTCGGAACTGTGATGTACACCCATGTTCATCTGCTGTTTTCCTGCTTTTCCTCTTCCTGTCCTTTCCCGACCAATTGACTGATGTGAATGCTCCGTTGACCCTCTTTTTCATCCTCTGCCGTCCATTCTTTCCTATCCTGTACAAAAAGTTGGCACATGCTGTACGATTGATTGCTTATGTATGTATTCCCCCACTGCAATTATGCCTTCATGGCGCTGCAGAAATGTAAATAAATAAATAAATAAATAAATAAATAAATAAATAAATAAATAAATAAATAAATAGGGGCTAGTTCTGTTACGCGAAAAGAAAGGAGTATACTTTTCAAGCAAGGAAGACATTTTAGATGATCATTTTCATTCAGACAGGAGCGCTAATGAGAGAAGGAAAACACTTGTGTAGTTTACAATATTTTAGAGCGTGTAATTTCACCTAAAGTAGAAGAAAGAAGACAACATTCCAGCGATGAGAAGCCAAAAAACGATTTCCGCATGCCGTTTGCGATGTCCAGTAACGAACTGAATTATATGGCACAGACACAGGCACTGGACCCCAGCTAGTTCTCCAGCCGCAGTGTATCAGTGCTTTACTATCGGGCAGGTGGGGGTTATATGTCATAGCACTCACTGCAGAGGGCCTTCTGCTGCGGCCATAACAGTACTGAAAGGCTCTAACCACATGAGGCCGAAAAAAAAAAAAAAAAAACCTCTGAGAGATGCGGCCACCCGAGCAATCCGACGAACGGCGCGTAAGGCCCGAGGCCGCGTACAGACCCGCACACAACACCAGGAAGTCCAAGGACAAACACAAAGGACACCCGCTATACCGAAGGGTGCACATTTACATGCGACGGCAATTACAGGCGCCACCGTTACCTCACACACAAGCAACTCACGAGCTGCCGTCCTGTCGGAGGGTCTTCTCCTTTGGATATCATGCTAGCAGATTTACACAACAAATGCCAGGTGGAAAAGGACAGAAAAAAAAATGCATTAAGCCTAGAAGACCGCTGTATTCGCACACGCGTCTTCAATCCTCAGAGCGCGTCGGACATCCCCGGCACGCTCGAGGCGTCCACAAACGCCACCGAAGCGAGCCGAGGAAGAACGTGGCGATCGCGTCTACATACGGGGTCGTACGTGCGGCGACATGACGAATGAGCCGGCTGACCTGCCGCCATGGTCGCGCTACTGGCGCGGTCAAAGCCGTATCCGCGCGGGAAGACGACACGAGGCGAGACAGGGCGAGTCGAGAGACACTTGCACGCTGCAGCTGCTGTCCCGGCACGGATGCGGATCGCGCATCGAGAGAGTTAGTTATGGAGCACGTGCCGTATACAGTGACCCCGTGCAAGCACTGCAACCACGTTCATTCCGAGCGACTATGCGCCCGTAAAAAATTATGCACTGAAATAGGCGAGCCGTCTTCTCACACTGCTCGGCCCACGGAAGGAATCATCGGCGCGCTGCCCTTTGAGTCACAAAAGAGACGACAATGGGAGCAGGAGCATGCGACTGAGAGCTGGCCGGTGGTTACTTGAAGGTCGTTCAGGAGAAGAAATTATTATGCGGGCTGGCGACTGACTGACGACGTTTCCGCATATGCGTGAGCTTGCGCCATGCATGCGTCAAGGCCACTCGGGAGTATTGGAGCTTGGCCTGGGTTCCCGCCGCGACCGAAGTGCTTGTTGCTGAAAGAGTGGAGAGAGTGAGGGAGACAGAAAGAGGCTTCGAGACGACGTCTATGCAAATGGAGCGACGGCAGTGAATCGAAAAGCGGACAAGGGTGCCGTGAAACTCATTGTAACGAAGGAGTGCGAATTAAGGAGTAAGGAAGAGACACCTAAACAACTTAGTCCCTACCCCCCATTTCGTGTTCGTCACCATTGCCGTGCCCTGATACATTATCGTAGGCAAAAGCAGGTTGTACGGAGAGCAATGCAAAAATTGATAGAACGCCTTCGTTACCTGGTATACATCGTTCAAATTCAACGTGTTTGTAGAGTAAGCCTTTTTCTTCAATAACCATTCATCGGTTGGAAGGCAACTGATGAATTTATTTCGGGTAATTAATGGACATTTTTCATTGCATGCAGCTGATGGATTCAATGGTCAGTCATGAGTTTTTGACGAAGGAAAGATGCAGGCTGCCCGACATCCACAAAAGGCTGCTCAATGTTTACGGAGATGACACCACTAACAAGAGCAATATGCTTAGGTGGATTAAGAAGTATAATCAAGGTATACCAGGGTAGAAGAGAACGAATAGAAAGGAATAAGAGGAAAGGCAGGGAGGTTAAAGGGTAGAAGAGAAACCATGCAGTGAGAGACTGCGAGCCCTGTCACGAATCGTGAGCAAGATCACGAATTAATGCTGGCCGCATGTATGCCTTGTGATGGAGACTCTATTCAGTAGCACTTTTGCATAGAGAAAGAGTACTCCTACAATCATGTAGAATTTGAACAACGTCTGTCAGTTAATAAAAAAAGTTCTACCAACTTTCGCATTCCTTTTGGCAGAACTTCCGGCTCAGTACTCTATCCTTGATTTCTACTGGCGAGTCCAACGCCTTGGAGTGACCAAGTGCCCTCCAAGCCATTACCCCACATTGCTTCCGTTATGTCACTGCCCAAAAATATCCAGGATATACATGCACATTAGCCGCCGCGGTAGCTCAGTGGTTATGGTGCTCGGCTGCTGACCCGAAAGACGCGGGCTCGATCCCGGCAGCGGCGGTGGAATTTCTTTGGAGGAGAAATTCTAGAGGCCCGTGTACTGTGCGATGTCAGTGCACGTTAAAGAACCCCAGGTGGTCGAAATTTCCGGAGCCCTTCACTACGGCGTCTCTCATAGCCTTAGTCGCTTTGGGACGTCAAACCCCATAAACAATACATGCACATTACACACATATGCGTATCGACTAGCCCTGATACGCACGACACGTGCTTTTCAAGCTGCCCCAGTTTCAGGTTTCCTTCGCGCCGGTGGCGGGTTGAGCGTATTACCGCGACCAGTCCAAGCGAATATTCTTCACCCTGGCGAGCCACCCAAGACAGAGGAGAAGGCTACTTCCTCGGCCATCCTCCGCAGAGCGGCTCAGCAGCAGGCGCAGGTGATGCCGCCGCGCGTGAACTGCTGCTGGGGTTCCCCTGGGCTGGGACCGGCGGGGAGGGCCTGCAGCCCGTAATAGGCGGAAGCGGTGGCGCGCCATCGGCGGCTTTTGCAGGACCGGACGAGCGGCTGGCCGGACGGACGCATCAGGGGCAGCCGTGGCTGTTGCGTTATGGGGGAGAGTCTGCGAGCACGGGCCTTGGGAACCGAGCGCGCACGTCCCTCGAGCATACCACGACTGAGAGGGGGGGGGGGGGGGGGGGGGGGGGGGATGGCCGAAGCATTACGGCACGAGCGTGACCTCTGCGCTCGTTGCTTAATTCACCTCCCTTTTGTTTATTTCGCTTGGAGCCTTTTGAGAGGAAAAACTCGCGGTCGTCGCGGAGCGGAGTGCGTCGGGTGTCCGGCCTCTGTGCCGGCCGGACGCGGCGGAATTCGGATAAAGTGGACTCCGCGCCGGAGGAGACCACCCCATCTTGCTACACACGCAAAGCTTCCGGAAGTTTTCCTTTTCTTTTCTTCCACAATTTTGTTTATTTAGTTTTAACCACTGCTTCTTTGATACAAGACCTCCTTACATGCTTAGTATTGTTTATGGTAGAAAAGGCGAAAATTTAGGGAATAAATGAACGCCCAGGATTGCGGAATAAAACGTGCGCAAGACAAGAAAACAAATTATCTTTATGAGCATACCTCGAGCAATGCGAGTGAGTGCTCCATTATAACCTCGTTAGTTAGTTGATTCCAGTCAATGATAGTAGGTGAAAAAAAAAAAGGAAACTGCTTCTCGGGATCAGTGTCCTCCAGAGTGTTGAGGATGAAAGGTGCAGATGGGGCAGGTGGCGAGAAAACCGCTTCGAGGAAGATTTTGTGTAGCACCCGTAGGCCAGAATAAAAGAAACATAAATAGCAATAAATTTTTCTCCGCAGCGGTGAGCGTACATTCAGGGATACAGCGGTGACGCATACTATACGTTTATAAGCCTCTTGTTCAATTCCCTCCATAAAAAATACCAACAGAACTCGTTAATCTCCGCGAATGAAGGTTTGAAACTGGAGCCCGATCCCACACCTTAAAATCGAGGAACGCGCCATGAATACTGAGCGAATCGGGTCCGCGAACTCAATCTCTAATCACTGCTATACTGTATCAATCGCACCGTTAATGCAACTACCTTTCCGCAGCTAAACGTGGCTTCACAGGTCAAGAAAACGCTCGGCAGGCTCGACGAGTGACATTACTCGGAGAGAATGTCACATTATGCGAACTTGCGCAAGCAGAGCCCTCTGCCGGCCGTCACCGGACCCGCGCGGACAGAGCTGGACGCAGGGGAGACCGAACCGCACGCGATGTGGTCATTTGCGAGAGCCCAGATCTGAGGAGGCGGAGGGAGCGAAGGAGGAAGCGGAGGCTGCAACAACAGCAGGACGAGGCATTGCGTGCACGCGCATGCATTCGAAGCAAGCGCCCTCCTCAGAGATGGCTGGACAGAGGAGTGCGCAACGAACGACTGCCGTAATTGGACAACGACTTGCCTCGTACTCTCTCTCCCACTCCACTACTATACCACTGGGCCGACGGAGCGTGTGGCTGTTGTCTTCGCCAAGAGAGGGCGCAGAGGGTGGCGAAGGGTGACCTTTACGCGCTGTCCAGCTGCCGCCCGAATGTTTTCCCATTCGTTTCTTGTTCCGCATGATTCCTTCCTTCCTCGCTTCACTTTCTGTTCATTATTTCGCTTGATTCTCCTCTTGGAAATCGACGAAAACCGGTAGCATCCCCCGCCCCCCACCCCCCACCCAGCCTTTCCGCGCTCGAACCGGCCGTGACTATGGCGTGCCTACTCACGAAACTGGACACGAGGCAAAAGCCTTTACTTTCCCGCCAACACGCAACGAAAACTTCTACCCTTCTCAACAACGTTCGCTTTCCGCTTAATTTGAAGACCAGTTCAGGGGCGCTGCTTCGAACAGCATGCTCGCAGTGTCAAGGTCGCAGCCTGGGGATTCGATGCGTAACAATAGATTTTTCTTGCCTGTCCGCTGGGTGAATGGGGTGTAAGGCTGCGATGTGAGTTGGCGCTCCACAGCTGGCTGATGACGGGTGGGGAGGATATAGCTTGCGCTTTGTTTCTTTTTTGTTTGTATTAACTGTTTCCGTTACGGTACTACTCCAGCAAGTCTTCAATAAAACGAGCTTCGGTCGCCCGATAAACTTCGCCACTTCACACATGGGAACAACGGGAAAATGGCGATGCACACAGCATCCGAAGAAGAGTGAATCTCCGTAAAACGGAATTTGAAGCAAAAGAGAGTTTGCAACTGAGGAAGCTAGCAACCGGCACACATATATATGTAAGTAGCTCGTTGTGATCACTTAGGGTGTGATGAAAAAAAAAAAAAAAATGGCCGCCGCGGTGGCTCAGCGGTTATGGTGCTCGGCTGCTGACCCAAAAGACGCGGGTTCGATCCCGGCCGCGGCGGCTAGAATTTCTTTGGGGGAGAAATTCTAGAGGCCCGTGTACTGTGCGTTGTCAGTGCACGTTAAAGAACCCCAGGTGGTCGAAATTTCCGGAGCCCTCCACTACGGCGTCTCTCATAGCCTTAGTCGCTTTGGGACGTTAAACCCCATAAACCAACCAACGAAAAAAAAAATGGGGCGGAGAAGTGACAATGACAGAGACCCAAACCTCCTTCCTCTCCCCGACTAGGAAGCACCACTTGTAGGTATATAAGCATGGATCACGTGAGCGCGGTTAGGCCATTTGACGGTAGGCGAGCATGTCAATACTATTTTCTCATTGGTTAAAATTTGGTCATGCAATTAAAGAGCAGTGACGTCCTTGAGCTTTGTCAACTACGTCAGGCATACGATAGGATATACTGATATGCCGCAAGCACATTAAAATCTAGTTTGTCATTGTATCCCCTCTAGATGAAAAATATATGTATATAAAAGATGGACTGCACAACAAAAAAATTTATCGACGACTTGAGGTCATCACTGGAGGATGACGGTGCAATCCCGATCTAACGAAGCATCGCTTTCGACCGATTCGTCACGATACTATACTCCATTTCATACATTAGGTGCAACGCTGTCAAAGCTAGAGCCCTTGTTTGCGCTGTCTACATCAGCTATGAAAAGTAAGGCGCTCCGTGGCGAGTGAAAAAGAGTAAATGGTTTGCCTGCAGGCTTATTAAATGATACATTCGTCATGACCTTGACTAAATGCGCTCTTATTGCTGACGACAAGCTGTCACCTTAGCGTGCCGTAGATCACTCGGCAAGCGGAGACTAACACCTTTCCCTTTATTTTTTCTCGCGGACTACTTTCGTACCTTCCATCGCGTTGGTCCTGATATATGAAACGGAGTATGGTGATGACACATCGCAAAGAGCGTTTCGAGGCGAACGACGGCCCGACTGTTGCCGAAGCAAAGCTGCAGGTCATCACGATCCCTCTCATCATCATGCTACTGTGGCTACGGTTGCATAAAGCATTAACACCTCTTTTTGGGCTAGTTTGGTGCATACATGAATTAGAGGGAAAAATAGCGCCAAACCATGCATACAACAAGAAAGCAACGAGGACGAGACACAAGAAACTAGCGCTTGTGTCTCGTCCTCGTTGCTTTCTTGTGGTGCGCATGGTTTGACGCTATTTTTATTGCGAAAGCAATACTGCTCGAGGTTTCCGCTCTTGGCCGTCGTCCCGGAGAATCCACCATTGACCTTTAGCGTGACCTATGTGTGACGTCATACCAGCTGTGGAAAAGCGGGGCCCCAACTTGGCTCGTGGCGATCGTCCCAGCGAATCCTCCATGCCGCAGCTGCGCGCCGCTGCCGCGAGGGGCGCTCGCTGTACGTGACGTCATGCCAGCTGTTAAAAAGCACCCCCCCCCCCCACCCTCCCCAACTCGGCTCGTCGCAGTCGTCCCAGCGAATCCTCCACGATATGTCGGGTGATGTGTATAAGGTGAAGCTGCAACGATGTGTTGCAGCTAAGAAGCGGCGGCGTGCGGAAGGAACGGATAAAGAGCGGGAACAACGTTTAGCTAAACGGCGTGCAGCGAGGCAGTCTTGCTTTCGCAATCCACTAGGCTTAACCAAGCTAAGCCTCTGCCAATTTTTTGCTCTGTTTCAAGGTTGCATAAAGGTAGTACTTTTTTACTATCACGCAGGAACTCCAAGATTCATTCATTTAAAAAAATCGTCAGAACTTATCTTCTCGCACTGTTTAGAACAGATTCTTCTTTGCAACACGCGTGTCGCATCCCAAACAAGCTAACAACAGCAGCAACAAGAGAGAGAGAGATGGGAAGACGCGGGGGCAGCCAAGGCGATGTGCCGCGCTCTTCGTCGCTTTCTTCCCAAATGTAAGTCACGGATACCACGCCGTCCGGCCCGGCGAGCGGGCGGCCGACTCGCTTTTCTACGCCGCCGTCACCTTTGCCCACTTTTTACGCAACACGCCCGTGGACTCCGTGTTGGCGGTGCTAGCAGCGGTGGGATAACTTCGCTCTCCGTTACGGCGACGAGCTGGGCTCGCCAACGCTCGCTCGCCTCCGTGGCTCGGAGGTGATGTAAAACACTCGGAAAAGGCGGGCGCCGGAAGCATTAGCACAATACTACTGATAGATGCGTGCTCCTTCTCGCACTTTCTCTCTGTTTCCTTCTATCTCACTCAACTGACACGAGCAGAGAAACCTTCCCAGATTCTTCTTTTTCTTTTTAAAATTTTCTGGAGTCATATCCTCACCGCTTACAATGATGTTCGCTCGGTAACGGGACTGCTAGCTGCGCTATAGTGGACCTAGAATGAGAGAGAGAGAAAGGGAGAGAACGAAGAACAAGAAAAGAGATCAGGGAGAGGTCAAGTGGCGTGGGCTTCCTTTCTTCTGAACGGAAGACAAAAGGCGCGTATGTTTGTGTGTGCGTTTACGCGTAAGAGCGTTTGCTGGGCCCAGAGGAAACAGTTGCGCGCGCGTGTACGTCGGTCGGTACGAGGGCTGAGGGCTGAGAAGCGTGGAAGTTATGAAGACCGAGGGTGGTGGAATGGTTGTGAGGGCAACGCGATGAATAGGAAAATGAGTGGGAAAACGGGCGCGTGCTAGTGCGACCCACGTTTCTGCCGCGCTTCATGCATGGTCCGAGCCAACTACAAGTGCCGCGGTACAGATGACAGGAAGAAAAAAAGACTGGGGCGCTGTGTATGTGTGCGCTAACCATCAACCTTCGCAAGAAGCGTAGGGCGTCACGCTATAGGTGCCAAAACAGCGCACGCGACGGCTTTCGACAAAGCTGCCGACGGGGGCCACACGTGGTCGCTTTTTATCAGCTGGTTCTGCAGGGCCAGTGCGAAATGGCTAGTAGTATGCATGTGTGTTTTCTGACCTTCGTTGGTTTCCATAAAAGGTCCATATAACAGAGCCCAAGACACCCGTTCTCTAACATTTTCAAGCTGAAATCATGCAAAAATATGTTGTAACTGCTCCCTGAAATGCAAATCCAGGATTCTTGGACGTCAGTTTCAAATGTCAGGCGGCTGTGGAACACTGTAAGGTACTCTAATAGTCAGTCGAGGGAAGATCGGCGGATATATCGATTGTTATAGCTGAATCTTGCAATATAAGAATAAAAATTGCGTTCACAAGGAACCTCCATCTGAAAAACGAGCTTGTCCAGAATTTCTGGGTATGGTCATGTGCAAACTCTTTACTCTTGCACCGAGTCATCTGGTATGGCCGCACGAGCTTCCTGGCAAATAAAATACATGAATTTAGGCACAACGATTAAATTACTGAAAACACGTCTTTATTGATCAATATAAACAAGACGAAACGAAGACGCGGCAACGCGGAAAGATTAGGCATAGTATTGAATACGCAAATAGATAAAGTTGTTACTGCTGATGAAGTGAAGAACGCTTAAATAGAAAGTGAACAAAACTGAAATGCAGTAAAAAGTGTCAGTAACTAATCAATTAATTGAGGCCGACACGAAAGCAGCGAGCGCAAAAGCCTACTCCTCAGCGCGCTTTGGGATCACTACACAACCACTTCCCTCTTGAATGGAAGGGTTGAATGCGGAGAGGCAACCCCTGGCTCCTAAGAGTCTACTCGCCGTCCGCATGAGAGGGCGGTAAAGCCACGCGCCCGCGCGAACACACACGCGCACACACGCAAGCACACGCACGCACGCACGCACGTATTCATGAGTTCTCGCTCCAGGCATGGCCAGCTGCATCAGCGGCCAGGGAACGACGGACACGTCATCAGGGTGGCTCGCCGCTCCCCAGAGAGAACGAACGAGCGAATGAAAAATCCAAGAAGAAAGAAGAAGGAAATGAACAAGAAAGAAGGACTCCGTCTTCGACGCGTGGCCAACCTCGGCAGGCGGGCGTCGGACGCTGCGCGAAAGAGGTGCGGGGGCGAACAGCCCCAGCTGCGTCGAGCGAAGACTGCGACGACGCCGGGGACCGATAATGCGCGCGCCGCCTCGCCAAGGCAGCCAAGTCGGCGAACCCTTCTTCATCGTCGCGGACAGGGTCAGCGGATCTGCTGCGCCGCCGACACGAGACAGCCCAACTTGCTTCTACCGTGGAGGTCAGCCGACACGAATGTTTCTTTCGTTTGATTCCTTACTGCCGTTAGTGTACACGCATACTCGTCAGAGTGGCGTCTGTCTGTGCGTGCGTGGTACGACACGCACCTTCCGTTCTATCCAGCCGAGAAAAAAAACGAACGAAGAAATGAGACCAGTGCATAACGAAAGGACACAAAGCAACAAGGCCTCGCCTGCGCTACGACGCGCGCGAGAGATCCAGTGAAAGCTCGTCCACTGCCCACTAAACTGACAGTAGTTGTAGGCACAGCGCCCGGCGAGCTCGCAGTTTTCTACGCAGCATCCTTTTAATTTGCTTTGTGGAGTTTTTGTGCGTGTTTACTTCGCTTTATTCCCTCAGCACTCGGCGCTACGTTCTTGTCGTCTTATGTAGTACAGCGACGAAGGGGTTTCTTTTTTTTTTTTTGCGTAACGGACAAACGGACGGACGGTGTGGGCAGCGCTGCGCAAAAGGAGCGGAAACGAGCCTCTCTACCCTCAAGGCAACCTTCGGAAGCAGAGAACAACCGCCGGAGAAGCGGGAAAGAAGAGAAGAAACAAAAATGCGGAGGCGAAATATCATCGGTTTCGCCCATTCATTGTTCGCGCGTGTCGGCGCTCGCGCGCCAGACACACGGAACGGTTTTTTTTTTGTTTGTTTTATTTACTCATTTTTTGTCTCCTGGACGCCTCGCAGTCTCGGCCAGCCTTGCAGAAGGAGCAGCAGCAGGAGGAGGCTAATTGTGCCGACGCCTCTTCCTTCCAACGCCCTCTCATCCGACGCTTCGGCGACGGTGGACGTGTTCGCACGGAGGCGTAGATACTCGCGGCCTGCGCGCGGTTACAATGAGCAGATTGTGCCGGGGACCTTGCGTTCGCCTTCGCTGAGGCAGCGGGTCGTTCGTTTCGTGCGTGTAACCTAGAGAAGAAGGATGAGATTCGCGGGCGAAAAACTCTGGGTCCATCGCGGCCCAACACCTGTTCATCGGAGGCGCGATTTTGCGCACTTTCATTGGCCCTCCAGAGGAGTAACAAAAAAATTCTAGAGTAGCACTGATCCACCACATTGAGTGCAGACTGACTGCAAGGTAACTAAAAGGCTTGAAACCAGGTTGAGGACAGCGCAGCGAGCTATGACAGCGAGCGAGAACAACAAGTGTGTGTGTGAGGAGGGAGGGGGGGGGGGGGGGGGGGCGGTGGCTTAAGATGATGGCACTGATTATGTGACCGACTATGAATGCAAAGGATACTTGGCCAAAGAGCGCCATGACACAAGCTGCTCGATATGCACAAGGCGGGGTCAGAAATTCTTTTTTCTAGGTATTTCGAACCGCATTTAGGGTTCTCCGAGAACAACAGAGCAGGCCAGGGGAACGCTTGTACCCGTGGGAAAACCGGTATGTGCTCTCCTGCTTTCGGAACCGAACGCGAAGTAATGATACCGCTCGACGAATAATTTGGAAGTTAAACTTGGTCTGGACTTCGGCACGGGACTTCGGAAATGGATTCGGCCGGAAAGGAGGAAATAAACGTTTGCTGCATACCATGCTGAATACGCCGGTTCTTTTATGATCAGCTGAAGTGCTTCGACTACCGGTGTCAAGGCAATAAAGACAGATATGAAGGACTTAATTAATTTGCAGCTCTCTGCTATACTGCGCGCCTCATAACCCACAGTGTTCCTTGGAAACGTAAAAAATGCAAGCATAATTTCCCCAGTTTTTCTTGGACCAAATAAATGCTTGCCATTCTCCAGTTTATTCGTGGCAACTTCCTCTCCGTGCATTCTTTTTGTCGGATTAGCCACTCTGCTACAAGATGCTGTGCTCACCATCCGCTGTGCCCATTTCACCCCCCCACCCCCCTTTACCGGAAGGCTACACACAGCTGTGTATTACCGCTACGTGGCAGAGAAAGAGAACCGTCCACGTGTGGGCAGCTCGAAGAAAGCACGGACTGTCGTCGGCCCAGCGAAAAAAACAAGTATGAAAGCACCATACTGACAACAACGAGAAATGGATACAAAGCCTGGAAAACATTCTGCAGCGTGTTAAACACACAGTCAAGGCGCTGCAGCGCGAGCGTTCTGCCAACATGCAAAGAGCCCAGCCTCCTCGCAGCGCCGCCGTCCACGACGAGGCGGCGTATAAATGATTGCGGTGTCGGCGGCGCGGGCAGTGAAAGCCTCAGCGAAGTACGGGCACGCTCGGAAAGACAAGAGATGCAAATTAGGGGAGGAGGCGAACAACGACGACCGCGCCAACTCCCGCTCCCTTTTCCACTCTTCACCGCTTTCCTCCTCTCCCACTGGCTCCTCATTTCAGCCAGAGAGGAGTGCAGGGAAAGGGGGGGGGGGGGGGGGGGCGCTTCTCAGGGCTTTTAAAACCACGCGGTCGCGGCTCCGCCGCCGACGAGGACGGAGCATCCATTTCTCGCGTCGCGCCCTCGCATTGTTTCTGGCTTGTAGTCTTCCGACTTTTTTTTTTTTTCATTTGTTAAAGCTTTCTTTCACTAGCTTGAGTTCATGGCTTCTGCCTTCAACCCAAGGGCTCCTCGTTCAGGAAGTATACGCGTGTCGCCACCTGCCGGAATGCGCGGGCAGGTCAATTACACGGCCTCTTACTTCGCTTTCACCTTGCAGCCTGGATGTTTTCTCGGCGTTTCAGGGCGTGAACGTGAAATTCCTGCGCGCACAGGTCGCGTGCAGTGACGCTACTACCTACGTTAGCCTAAGAAAAGGAGTTTTTTTAGAACGCTTAAAGAGACAATAAAGAAAAGCATTTTTTTACTCATGACCTAAAAGTGGACGGTATTGCTAGGGCAGAAAAGTCGGGTTAGTTGTTAACTGTTCTTCATGATGCTAGAGTTTGCCTCTGTGTTTACTGAAGGGAAGTGCCGTTACCCCCCCGGACAATTCCCATTGGCTGGAAGGAAGTGACGTCACCAGACTAAAAGTGACGTAACATCCTGCAAGGTTATGAACAGCTTCTAATGTCATCGCATTATCAACACTTATTGTAATTAGGTGCCACTGTGAATTTTTGATCTACTCACAGTACATTCGTTAGGCTTAGCTGATTCGGTTTTTACAGGTGATCAGAATTCAGGCAATGAAGTCACTGGCGGTTAGTAAAAAGACGGAATAAACATGGCTGACATGTATCCTCGCTTTCTTCTTTGACCTAATTTATTTATAAATGACCAGAGGTTGGGCGACGTCCGACTAGATTTAGGATCACAAGGATGACCTCTCGACGGTCGCACGATACTGCGCTCTGTAGCTCGACCGCTCCACTGTAGACAGAGAGAAAAGACACTTCCGAAGAGGCCGAGTGGTTCAGCTGTGCAGCAATAGGACTAAAAGGAAATGGAACATGGGCGGCGTAAACAGTGAAAAAAACATCTCCCAAAACACCTCAATAAGCACAGAAAACCGAACTGGCAACCACGGGAGGCCGATAAATGAAATAAAAAAAAAGATAAGAGAAAAAAACATCAAAGCCTATATAAATATCCCCAACTTTCCGCCGTCACCGACCGCTCTGTACCACTTCACCGCCGGAGCCACCCCCAAACGCGTCAGTCCGCACCGCAAACACCACGCACGCACAGTAGAGGGTGTCTCTGGCCTCCCCCCATACGCTCCCCTTTTCACGGTGTTATGATTCGGCCACTCCACCCCCGCAATCGTGTATCCTTTTCACTTCCCTTACACCCACTCCCAGTGACCTTCATTGACCACCGGACACATCCCTTTCCTTACCCACGGCCGACGATCGGCCGTCCACTCCGACTACGGGGACTGTTCCCCGCCACCGAACACCCCGGGCAGGAAGCCATTTGGAAGCGGCCTCAACACCTATTATACGCTTGTCTCGTCTCTACATCCCCCTTCCCCCCCCCCCCCCCCCCCCCTGCTGGAGGGTCTCTTGATTCCTGTTAACCAGCGTGTCCACAGCGCCCGTCGTAGACGCGTTGTAGGTCGCCATCACGTAGCCCGCTGGGAAGGACAGCCGCAGCAAAAGGCTCGGACACGAGTTGGGAAAGGAAACCCCATGTACAACTGCAAATGGCAGAGTGCAGACAGCGACAAGGCTGTATGCCCTCATCCTCTCCGCTTCCACGGTTCCCCCCGGCGTCTTCTCTTTAGCAATTCATGTCGGAGGACTCGGCGGTCACTCAACGACGCGCTTTATGCTTTCTTGACCATCACGTCCGCTGCATCGCGAGCGGGACCAAGCGGTGATATGCGCAAACCACTGGAAAGGAAGCAGCACCATAAGCACAATTGCCGGTGTCGAATGATGCCAGTAGGTTTGTCACTACCGTGTAGATATGAAGGACGGGCAAAGCCCCAAAACATTCCTACCCTATACATGCTTGATATCGGTTGAGAGTGACTAGCAGATGACTGGCCGAAGTTCTCAGGCAGTTTTTACGCTTGACAGGCAACATGCCCATTCCTTCACGAGAAACTCTTGTCAACATAGGTCTCATTTTCCTTTTTAAGCCAACTGCTGCAAAAGCAACTAACCTTTCAAGAAAAAAGAGCATTGCGTTGTAGCCTTTAGTAATCGAAAACTCCTGCGATCACTTCATGTAAATTCGAACGGTTGCCCCTGGTGGTTTTAAAAGGATTCTTAAATCGAGGATGCAAGAGTCTTTTAGGGGAAGCTAACCATGTGTTCCTGTAGTA
Source organism: Amblyomma mixtum (assembly GCF_055824585.1). Classification (NCBI taxonomy): domain Eukaryota; kingdom Metazoa; phylum Arthropoda; class Arachnida; order Ixodida; family Ixodidae; genus Amblyomma; species Amblyomma mixtum. The sequence goes on from NC_143019.1 coordinate 62,157,493, forward strand.
TAGCGTGATTATGTAAACTTACTGTCGCATCAACCGCCATGAAACGGTTTCGGTGTGAGCTCCGAATACGCACGCAAGGGCACATTACAAATTCTCCGCTTGAGCTCATAAAACAAATAGCCAACAGCAAACACCGTTGGGGCCAATATCCAATTCTAGAAGTGTGTGATGAGAGGCTAGTTGGTAAGACATACTGAAGACACAAAACTACGCAGGAAACAGGACACAGAAAAGAAGCAGACAGGACGAGCGTATCCAATATCCAATGCGAGGCATATTAACTGCCTCCCTTCACCAATATTCGCGGACGTTCGTTCCGTTGGATCACGAACCTCCTTTCCTGGACCCTTCGATGAGGGCGTATCGGATCGGAACTCGTGGGAGGAAATGGACCAACGTTGAAGGCAGCGGCGGTGATGGTCAGCTCTCTTTGTGTCAACATGACACTTTTCTTTTTCCTAACGCTCTCCCTCTCGCTCTAATGCAAAAAAGTACGAGAAGAAAGAAAATCGCAGCTGCCGGGTGCCCTTATGGCGAGCAAAAGAAATGATCACAGTTCTGCGCTTGCGAAGAAAATATACATATGTACAGGGGGGAGAAGGTCGGCGTCTCGCGGAGGGAATAAAAAGCAGGCCGCAAGGACATGATACGAGCCATACAAGAGAGGGGTGACCAGTTCCCGGAGCTGCACTCTTTTTTTTTTTTTTTCAGTACGCGTGTGTTCCTGGTGTGTTTGGTCAAGGAGGATTCCTCGCTTCACTGAGCATTTCCGCGAGTGTCTGAGCCAGTGTTCTTTTTTTCTACTCTTTATTGCTATGGACAGGGGGAGTCTTTGCCTTCTGGCTTCTTGACTTGCGTCTCCCCTGCGCGGCGTTTTTACTACCGCGCTGGTGGGTTATGATTCATTGATCCCGTATGCTGTGTGGTCAGGCTTCGATGACCGCCCTGTGCGGTGGGATGTTTTGGCTGGACATCGGTTATTTTGACTGCGGTTTTCTTGACGCTGATGTTCGCTTAACTTTCGTTGCAGACTGACTTGTTTTTTGTTTCTTTTTTGTTCGTGGTTACGGTTCCGGTGTGACCACAGGATACCTCGGTGTTATTTCTTTTTGAATGCACCCGCATTATTCATTTCACCGTGACCCTTAACCGTATGACAGCTTTGATGCATTGTGTACCTCCTGCCCATACCTCTTGAAGCCCAAGCGGTCAATGCGGTGAGGTTCGAAGCGGGTCCTTTGTAGCACTGCGGTCCAAACGGATATTGCGGACACCTGTTGTAGAGTGTAGAAGTAGCTCATAATATCAGCGTAAGTTAACATAAACCGAATTTTGATGACAGTGGGCGCTTCTGAATGTCACACTAAACGGTTTTTGAAACAGAAAAAACAGCCCTTCTCACCAGCGCCGCAAAATCTGGACACTTTTCTGGCTTTTTACATACAAATGCTGAAAAGTTGTACAGAAAGCGATGAGGCACGACTCTTCCGTTTCTAAAGAGCAATAACAAAAAAAGATGAAAACAAGAAACTCTCAAGCGTAACCAAGCCTGAACTGAGAAGGCTGAGCTTGGAGGCGTACGAGGAACATGCGCGTCTATGGAAAAATTTATGTGGGTTTGTAGTGTTTGCGGAGTGAATGCTTGAAATGCCACCTGCATACGTTGTCGCTTGTGGGCGGCGTCCAACGCTGTACACAGCGAACGATACGCGCCTGTTTTCTATTTGTGAAAGCGGCGAAAAAAAAAAAAATCTTGCCCGGAAACGCGCGGGTACGCATGTATTGGCCGGTGTCGGTCTACACTCTGTTGAATAAAATGAGCTTCCACGCAGTTCGTAAATCATCGGCAACAGGCGCACGCCTACGTGGGAGCGGGTTACCAACCGCGGGATCCTTTCAAGTGACGTCGAGTAAGCAAACATGCAAACCGAAGTGTGGTGCCGAATGAAAACGTTATAGACAAGACGCCGCCGCTAATTTTCAGTGTGCAACAGTGATTACTACTTGTTCCTTCTTTTCATCACTTCTGCATCATTTTGGAAACAAACCACAGCATTTTTCTTTCTTTTCCTTAGTTTATATTCGGTCTATTTCGTAGACATTTTCGTTCTTGCGTGCACACTTTCCAGTTCGGCACACCTATCATTGAAGAGGTGATGCACCCGGAAATACGACGATAATACAGTGAGCTAACAAGGAACATAAGAACAGGGAACACCACCTTCGAAAATATGTTGACAGTTTGCAGCCATTTATCTCGCTTATTAATCACATGGTGTTCGCATAAGTTTCCAGAGCTGTCTTCATTACTCGTGCACTCTAAACAAGATATCACGTTAAAACAACATAAACAAAAAAACACTAAAACATATATAAGCTTAAAATAGTCTGAAACTAATTGCCGGTACGTGCAGTATTGCAGCTTCCACATGTGTGCGGGGCGCGTAAACTTCAACGCAGGAATTACAACGTCACTTCGGCTTGACAACGTATAAGGGCACGAAAGGGTTTCGTGATAATAAATCACTGACTCAAAACAAAAACGCATGCGGCGTTCTACTTTAAACACTGCTCGGGAAACATCTTCACCTCGGCTTAGAATTAAAAAAAAAAATAAACGCAGGAAACATTAGCATTTGGTCTTTAAACAATAAACAGCAGCATTTTCATGGAACCAGAAAGAACCAAGGATGTAGGGAAGAAGAGAGGAAGATAGAAGGGAGCAAATTACGAGGTAAATCGAGTGATCGGCCCCACTAAGCAGCTGACACCGCGGCTTAATAGCTTTTCAATAATCCCTCATTCATCGCTATTTGCACAACTCAACAGCGGGCAAATCCGGACGCCCTTTCTCCTTCCCACACTTAATAACCTCTCGAGCGGCACATACACACGCGAAAAAAGTAATAACAAAACCCGCGCCTGCAGTGCATATATAAAGACAGAACAGAAGAAGACACGGCAAGACCATGAATTCTTCATTATGCAAATTGGTCGTTTAATGCGGCCGGTCTTCTTCGTTACACATGCTCTGTTTTCGCGCCGCGAATCCTGATTTAGATTTTTCTTTCTCATCCACCTTTCTACCCCTCTTTCTCTTTCTTCCTTCTTTTCTTTTCGTTATCTTTTTTTTTTTTTTGTGAGACATTGCCCATCAGTCTTTTCATTGGTGCTTCAATTGGGACCCTTCTTTCGTTGCGCTGATTATCCAAAATGTCCCACGCTCTATATTTCTGTTTCCTCCTCTTTCTTTTCTCTCTCAACCTCTTTCTGCGCATGACAAGGATCCTTAAACACGTATCCCAGCGACCCACCCATCTGTTCTTCTTTGATTGTTCAACCTGCTTTCTCGCGGCTCTCTCACTATTTATTATTTTTCACTTATCACTTACCACTTCTTTCTTCGTTTAGGTGCTCTCTTCTCTTTCAGCTCTCTCTCTCTTTCTCTCCGGCAATTTATACACATGCCCGCGCCGCTTATTCGCGACTGAGTGGACTCCGAGATAAGCAAATAAGCCCTTACAAATTAACGCCTCTGCTTCACCCAACCCGCTCGCTTCCCTCCCTCCTCCTCCAACTCGCTGTAAAGAACAACTTAGATAAACACGTTAAGCATACGCAAAGCCATCTTCAGTCATCCCCTGCTCCCCCCCCCCCCCCTCCTTTGCGTACAGTAGCTGCCCGTCTATAGCTTCGTGCGTCTTTTTCTTGTTTCCTTCGTCCTCTCTATTCAATTTCTTGATTACCGAAGAGGCCGAAGCAGAGGCGGGTCATTATTACGGTTTTTTCTTTTCGCTTAGCGCTGCCTTCTCCTCGACCTTGCATTCCCTCTGGTCTTCGGTGTTCTAGCGCTCATTTGCTGCGCGCACTTTATATGCCTCCTTTACTGTTTTTAACTTAGTTTTTTTTTTTTTTTTTTTGCCGTGGGGGGGGGGGGGGGTATGTTTTGCCGAGTGGCTCATCTTGCCGCGAGCCACTTTCGTGGCGGCCTGGAGGAACCAATTACATGGACAGAGACTTGTACAACGCGGTGCTCATAAGATGCGACGTTTACAAGAAAAGCAAAATGGTCTTGATACGGAACGGTGGCGAGAATAGAAGTAGAGAGGGGTGGAAAGAGGGAAGGGTACACGAGGCGGACTTGTGCGAGCTTTCGGGCCTGTACTGCGTGCTTTGGGCTGTTCCTGTCCCGCTTGGTTGTGAATAATAACGTTTACTGGCCAGAAACTTTTTTCTTTTGTCTGTTACCGAAGTACGTCATTTGTTTTCGTTTTTCAAGCGTAGCAAATCTTACTTAACGGGGAAGCATAGACCCACCACGGAGTTGCTAATCGAGCCTTGAAAATGTTACGCCTACCGCTCGATCGAATCCGCAAAAAAAAAAAAAAAATGAAGGTTAATAATATTGATCAAGGGCTGTTCCACATGTACCAGCCTTAAACCATCTTTATACTCTGCCAGATCTAGCCGTTTTTTCTTTTTTTTTGCGCGTGAATTTCGTTAGAATGAGGGCTTCCTAACGGGCAGGTATTACGTGTGCTAATTATGCTTTCGGTTTTTTTTTTTTCACTCATTTTGCGAGCGAACTAGGCATGTTTTAGAATATGTCAACTCCGGAAGCTCATTTATTTTACCATATTTTACTCCTGAATCCTGCATCAAGAAATGCCCTTGAAAAAAATAAAACACAATTTGATCACTGTGAGGTGACACTGCCTATACGAAAAACCATACGAAACAGTCACGAACACATTCACTCGCAAAACACATACACGACAGAGCACGCGAGAAACAGATGCCTGCGAAAAGATAATTCAAATTATATGTTAGCTTAGACGTTTTGTGCATGTTGCAAAGCGAGGCAAAAAAAAAAAAAAACCTATGCGGCAAAGAATCTACATGTAGGGCTTCTCGTGACGCTAACTACGTAAAGAAGTTTTGATGTTCTTGTATTTATTTATTTGAACTTAATCATTTAACCGCCAGGGTGTAATCGTCTCGGAAGGCAACGCCTGAAGAGAGAGAGCTCGCAGACTTTCCATAATGTTTCCACACACCGCAACTAAATAATTAGCCTCAGTGTAAGCAATATGAGCGCTAATCTTTCCACTTTTTTTCTTCCTGGTAATAGACCGACACCAAATGGCCAGAACAACGCCAGTGTATTTTCCGTTTTATAAACGGTTGTTCCGCTTCAACGAGCGCCCCACAATACAATCCTGTCTGCATACGCCAACGGCCGGACCTGAACCTCGACGCAGCACAGTACCGAGCCATATACGCTTCCCGTTCGGCTTGGGGTTCCTGTACAGGATCACCCGCTCAGAAAAACACACGTCGTGGCGACCACCCCATCCTTCACCGCCACCCCTCAAAAAAAAAAAAAAAATATGCAGACCAGTTTTTCATTTCTCCGTCTAGCTGGGTTTCACGTGAACCCCTTTGGGGCCTCCTACCCTGCGTCCACGCACAGAACAAAGCTGAACGATGGGGTTGGCGTGGTGGGGTTGGACGACGCAACAACATGCAAAGGTGTGCGTGTGAAAGAGCGAGAGAGAGAGAGAGAAAGGGAAGCAGAAGGGGGCGCTACTAAATGCGACGTCGCTTGAACCGGCCACGCGCGCTCGTAACCAAGATGGCCGCTTGTTTGTTCCGCGCCCTTCGGAGCTCATTTTTCTTTTTTTTTTCCCCGTCTGTTCACCTGGACCCATCGTTACCCCTCCAAACGTTGTCGGCACGTGCCAAGCGAGCATCCTGGTAGGCCTTCCCCCCGGTTTCTACCATGCGGGATTTATATAAATTTTTTTTATAGTTATGTAAAGCAATTATTAATTTTATTAAGGAAGAGATGAGGCTCGCAGCTATGCGTGCAAAAAGAAGGGGTAACAAAAGCCTATTCTCTACATGGGCAAGGGGTCACGATGGTCCTCTTACGCTTGCCGTGTTTCACGCTTCTTAAGCCGCAGCAGTTTCTCTCTCTCTCTTTCTTATGAAACCCAAAACAGTGAAAGCCCTACCTGGACCGTTACTGTTGCCCCTCTGCTACGAGAAAAATTTTGTGTGTGTGTTACCCAGCGCAGACATTTCGCGAGCGGCACGAACTTCAGTTCCAGACAGAATTACATGAAAAAAAAAATATTATAACATTCTACTGTCGACTCACTGCGAGCTCCACGCGTGAATCCCTCTCCGTGCATAAAATGTATGTTGTCTTCCAGCACCGATATATAAACAACTGAATGGACGACCTGCTTGCAGACATCATGTTAGCTACACGTCCTCATTCCACAGTAACGCCCACTATGCCTGCAGGCGGTGAGGAAAGCTTGAGCATCGGACACAGTATTCCGTGCTAATGTCCTTGGCAGTACTGCACCCGTTCATTTGCCTCCGCAAAAGGACCGCCGAGCCAGGCCAAACACAAACAATCCAACTTGACGTGTAATGTTTGCCTTGAGCAACTCCAGATGAGCATAGCACTCTGTCACATGTTAATGGCGTGTAGGCCGAACGAGGTTCAGGGGTCAGTAGCCCCAACAGCACACAAAATAGGCGTAATATTGCAAATACAATGCTAAGGCCGGTCCTATAAATGACCGGAGTGAAACCAACTATTTCCAATATTATACTGATTACCTCTGCTGTTTAGGTAACCCTCGTTTAAGCTCAGCTATCCGCGACAATCGAAGCCAGAGCTACAGAGGAGTAGAAGCAAAAAAAAAAAAATCTACAGGTCACTAACCGCAGATGCTAAATAAATTCTAGAGGACGTCATGGTCAGATCGAGCAACGGATTGTCTCATAGACACGCCGTACTCGACGGAAATTGTGGACACTCACTCAAAGCTCTCTTTATTTTCTATTTTTTCTACTCTTTTCTCGCGAGGCGAAAAATGAAGACTGGGAAAAAAAGGAAGCAGCTACAGCAGGTACAAAAAGTAGCGCCCCCGGTTCGCGAGCCGGCGCGTGTAAGCGCCGCACAAACGCCAGCCTTTCGCATCCTTTCACGCGGCCACCCTTTGTCCGTTACGCATAGAGCTTATCCCCAACCGCTTATACACAGTCCCTTGTGCCACCCTTTCACAGAGACGCCACACTTATCCAACCCGCGGGAGCCCGCTAACCGGGGTCGAGAGCACGCGCCACGCAACGGGACAGCCGAGCTAGCCGACTAGCCAGCCGGCCAGCCAACCAGACGGTCATGGCAAGCCAACAAGAGCCAGCCGGTTTTCGGACTAACCTGCGCGCACGCAACCGTCCCGTATCAAAAGCGCGGCGTCAAGGGTTGAAAGATGGAGGACGAAGGGCTGGGGGGGGAGGGGGGGGGGGGGGGGAGGCACAAGGGAACTACCATGTTGCGAGAAAAGAACCGAAAGTAGATGGCGTTGTTGTCGGCAGGGGCCGGGGGGGGGGGGGGGGGGGGGTGTCCACCAGTGTGCACGGAGAGACGGGCCTGACCGGCCTACAAGAGAACGCGGCTCACGGGAAATGAGAAAGGGGGATTTAGGGACGAATAGGGAGATGGGGGGGGGGGGGTCGTTGCTCCGCTCGTTTGAATATTACGACGATTGTTAGACGGTCGCTTGCGCGTGCTCGTCGCGTGGTCCCGGGGAAATAACTACGGGGCCGCCGGTAGCCGCCTTTTGAAAACACCTCTAGCGTTGTTTTCTCAGCCCTTCCTGCTCCATTATTTTTTTAATAATATCCTTCCACCAACAAAGATCAACCCTTGCCCCCTTTTTTATATGGGTTTCTTTCCTTTAGTTCCTTCTGCGTGGCACCTGCAGGTACTTTAGGCCTGCGCCCGTTCACAAACACGTTGACTGATAGTTTCCCATTCACAAGGCTCCGTACTTTTTTGTTGAATTTAATCTTCCTAGCTACGAAACAAGAATGAGTTCGGTAACATCGACTACGTAGAACGCGATGACAGCTTTCGCAAGGGACTGCGCTTGCTATTGTCACAGCTGTCGACGACAGTGCGAAGCAGACGCTCCTTGGGCTATGGTTCGGAAGTAATAAGCCGGTTTAAATAGCGATAACTGCAGTCCTCTTCTTCCCTGAACCTTCACTATAGCCGCGTTTGAGGGCGCTAAGGCTGCCTGCCACCCACTGTTGCAGAGGCCGTGACCTCTGAAGGTAGCAGCAAACCGTGTTTATTTCATGTGTGTTGTTCTTAGCTCTTATCTCCCGCTTGTCGCTTACCGAGGGATACAACCCCTCAAAACACGATAGCAGTGCAGCCCCAAGCCAACCGTCCACGCAATAGGCGGCATTCCTTCATCCCGAAGGCGTCAGAGCCGAAGCTGCACAACGAACCGGAAGCGACGCAGAGATAGGGAACGACGGGCAGATAACGTAGATAACGACTGGGGTTGGGAACACCCTATACCGGCGGCGAAAGCTGGACGCAAAGAAACGCAAAAAAAAAAACTGCTGAAAGGCATATCACAACCGCCCGTTCAAAGCAAAGAGCCGCTGAAAAACAGTGCAAGGACATGTGTCCACTGGGGTAAACTCGACATCTCCGAGTGTAAACATGCCGAGTGAAGACCACCCACGGAGACAGGGACGCCTGGCGCCAACAGGTCTGCTCCAATCGAGACAATGCGAGATCGGCCTCGAGCCTAGCACCTTTTGTCCGCGATCTCGGACCACCCCTGTACAAGTGGTGGCCGAAACAAGGTGGTGCGTCGCTCTCGGCAACGGAACATGTCTGTGGGGCCTTTTAGATCGTAGGCTTTGTTCCTTAACTCGTGGGCAGCCCGTAGAAGTAAGACACTGCAGAACCCAAGACTCGGGCGAACGTAGCCTAAATACACGCCGAACAGCTTGACGCACTGAGGAACACCTACCACGGCTTCTGCGCGAACGCAGAAGCAGCGAGTGCTGGAGATGCACCAGGGTTCAAGGTGAGAGCGCCGGCGGGTGAAGAAGATGACAAAAAAGAAACGAAAAAGGAGGAAGATAGCATAGAAAAAAAAGAAGGAAAGGTGAAGGTGGGGATAAGAAACAGAAACGCTGGCGGCCACCGGAACATCCGTCGTCAAAGACTGCCATTTCGGAAACAAAAGGGTCTCCGAAAGGGCGTCGAAGAGAGCAAAAGGAAGAAAAAAAGAAAAAAAAAGAAGTAGACACAAAAAAAGACAGGAATCGCACGGCCCGTAGTCGGTGGCAATGGCGGCGGCGGTGGGCGACCAAGAAGAACGATGCAAGGAAGAAAGGGAAGGGTCCCGGGGATGGGGCGCGGCCATATTTCACAGTGCGTGCCAATCCGCGCAGCGCACCTGTCACGGGGCAGCGGACAAATTTGTCCATTGTCGGCGGCCGCCGCGTCTCGGCACTTCCAAGCCCCTTTTTACGAGCCTCTTAGCGTGGAACAACGGTGCGTAGGTGAGGAAGAAGCAGAGGGAAGAGGTGCGTGAAGCGCTTGGCCGTCTCTCGACCTTACTTGCGCCTGGTCATAACAGGCCGCCGGCCGGCCCGGGCCCACCGGCAACCCATAATTCATAGCGAAACACCGAACGAAGCTCCAGCTTCTTTCTCCTTTTTTCTTTGCTCGATCTCCCTCCCCCAATGCCTTTCCAGCGGTCCCCGGCAGCGCGACCTCCCTCTGCGAACGACCATACCACCACGGACGTCAAGATTCCAGGAGCACTTCGCTTCTTCCTTGCCCGCGGGCCAGCTTCGGTTTCTGCCCCGCAACCTTTACACCTTCCGGCGTTATCTGGGCCGTATTCCGCTCCGGCGCCAACTGAACGCTAGCGCAATACAACCCGCCACTCTTGATTCATGACGCAGACATCATGAAGACATCATGCTCCACGCGGCGATAGACGCAAGAAGTAGCCCCCTATTACGAGCCCGTAACATTCAAAGCCTGCGCCTTCTATTCCATCCGACCCTCCGCAAATGACCCACGTTGTGAATGTCATTAGCGGTACTAAATCACGCAGGAAAGGTTAATTAAAATGATGAGGATGGGCACGAGGTTGCGAGCCCTCACCATGGAAAGGTCCGTTGTTTCCTGTAGTATTGCCTCAGCTTATTTCCTTCACTGTATGCAGCGAACTAGAAAGAGCCACGTCATAAAAGTGTGCTAAGCTCACAAATTGCACGCTGAACCAGCCCGTCTCATGGTTTGACCATCGCCACATACGCTGCAAGAATTTGCCCATCGATTCCATAATGTCCCAAACCCGACCGCCACGCTTCTTCAAGGGCTGGCTTTCCGTGTCATAAAAGGGATAGGAAGAAGCCACTTGTTTCGGGCTTTGCCGAAAGAACAGTTCCTGGGACTGGCACACCACTACAGAGGGTCCAGGACAGCGGACAACCATGCATTCCCCGCCTCCTGGCCCCCGTGGTCATACGCGTACGCCGAAACCCGTAGCGAAGGGGCACACTGCGTCCCCGTGGCCTCTTCTCACAATGGGTCCGGAGAGGGAAAGAGAGAGAGAAAGGATTGCTTCCCGCAGAGGCGCAATAAATTTGCGGCATGCTCGTTTTGGAATCGGTCGGGTAAAGCCGCGCACTTGCCAACCACATTTCAAGGCGGTTGCTGCGGCCTCCTCCTTCAGCCCTTTCTCGTATTTTCCTTTAAGCGGAAAATATGGCGTAGCGTCGTGGGCATTCTTTTTTCTCTTCTAAAAAAGTCAAAAGGAAAAAGAAACTGGAAACCCAACGTCCGCATGCGATTTTACATGCGTTGTGGTTTTGTTTTGTTTTCTTTTGATCTTTTTCTCTTGCGGTCTGCAGGCTTGGAAGCTGTCGGAGCACGGTGATCCTCGACGTGCAGCACACTAAGCCAGTGAGCCTACTCCGCCGTATCAGACACATGCTTTTGAATGTGCTTGGGGCTGGGCTAGTAGGCGTAGCAGTATATTTTTCGTAGCGCTACACGTATTAAAGCAAATGACATATATATGGGCAGCCCTTGATGATATACTTAGGTCAAATCATGTCCGTATGTGGTCTATCCGTATTTGGTCTGCGGCCTTTGGCTGATTATGTAGTCTCACGTTTCTACCCGAGTCCAGGGAGAGAAACTCGAAAATCTATACTGCGAAGAAAGCTGAAAATTTCAGCGAAACATACAAAATGCAGCGATTTACGAAACTGCTAGCCTATGTAAATTCCCTTGGCGGGTTGTATAGTACACCGGGAGTAAACATGCAGGCAAACGCAAAGAATGAAATTAGGTTAAGCGCATGGCAGCGAGATGTGGAAATAAAATTTTATTAGGCATTACGTTCGGGGATACAAAGAGAAGACAGCTTGGATTAGAGAACAAATGACTTCTTGGTGAAACGAAGAAGAGGAAATGGATTTCGCCGGGAGATGTAGTGTGGGGAACGGATATGCTGTGGACTGTTAAATTACCAAGATATCTGCAATAGAAATGCCGCGGCTTGCGCAAGACGGGGCTAATTTGAGATCAGCCATTTGCCCTGGAATAACACCAACCTTCCGATTATTATCATGTTGACAGCACGGTATGTCGATGGGCAACTTTAATCTTAGGTGTGAACTTGCCTCATGTCAAGAGTGTACCTGCGTGCAGCTTCGTGAGATTCTCTGCGCTGAACCACCGTGTTCACATATCACCGCGTTTCTCTGGTATAGCTTTCATATAGACGACGCTTGTACTGGCCACGTGAGCCTCAGTGGAATACCTCGCACAAAATTACAACCACGCTGCCTCTCCGTTGGCATAAACAGGGGGCGTTGCACGGGCAAGCGGTGTCTTTTATTTAATGTCCCCTGTCATAAATTCCACTCGAAGTTCTGGCTTGTGGGTCTGCATAACTATACAAGAACTAGAACATGTAACAAATTCTGTGAGCACGCCGCTAGGAACAATTAGCCAGTAAGGTTTCTTCAGTTAACAAATGCTGTAGCAAGAGCATTTCAAAGCTTGACGATTGCGCCCAACAGTATTTTAATTGCACCGTTTTGAGCTGAGAAAGCGAGCATATGGAGAAAATTGTGTCTGATATATTTGTGGCCATAGACGTCCAGTTATGTCGTGCATGTTTTTGCCGATGCGTCGAGAGTAAGCACATACTGTGGTATTGTTTTTAATACGTGAGAAGCATTTCTATACATAATAGACTTCTGTTATATGCTTCACACAAACATGCCTGGCTTGAACACAGTTCCAGAAACCGCTTCCGAAATAAAAATTTGGACTAAAGAGAATAATAAATGAGAGGCAACGCATTCACGGGAAGCTAAAGGTTTAAAAGTCATCCCTAACTGATGGATGCCAGTAAGCCTGGTTTTTCCTACACATTTCATAATGAAATGCAAGCACGATCGAGCGGAAATGTATCTCAGAGTGTAAGCCGTCAGAAAGAGAGAGTCGGGCGTAACGTTAACCGACTCTGAAGAGGTCGATCACAACGGGAGCTGATTCATTTGTACGTGTCCATGAACTGCGAACGTAAGCGGAAAAGGAAGCCTCTTTTGTCAGCATAAAATGGACCAGCGCTGCATGGACGGTATAATTTAAATGACACAGTAATCCCCTATTCAGTAACAAGGCCCTGTGGAACCCAAATGAAAGCCACGCCAAAAGGAAAACTGAAATCTGAGAAGAAGCGTTTTCATGCGTGCTTTCCTTCCAACATGGAGTCACGTAGCGGACAAGAGACACTCGCACCGAAGCAGAAGGCGGGCGGGGTGGATGGCATCGCGACGTCGGCGACGAACCGCGCAGGCGCGCACACTCAGCATCTCGATTTTTCCGCATACAGCCGCACTCAGCACAAACCCGGCTTCCCCGCGGTCCGGTGTTGGCAATCCCGTTCGCCGTCGTCGTCGTTCTAGCCCGTTCGGTCGCCTTCTGTATTTCCTTCTCTTCTCCTCCTCCTCCTCCTCCTCTCTTCTTCTTCCTCGACCATGCCTCCCTCTTTCCCACCTTCCTGTTTCCCGCCTAAAGGTTTTCGGAGTAGCTCGCGTTTGAGATGTCCCTGCACCCAAATCCCTCCCAACCCGCTGCCAAGCCCCGTGTTCAACTCCTCGCTCTCCATCTTCTCCCCAACCTCCCATTTTCCCCATTTCTTCTTTTTTCTCGCGCAATACGCCAACCCTTTCGCTGACGCACCAAGAACAAGAGAAGGCTTGACGCCGACCGTCCATTCCAAAAGCGACAAAAGAGAAAAGAGAAGGAGGTGGAGAGGGGGAGGTCAGCCGCACAGTCGAGACGCAACCCGTTTCTTCCCCAGCGACCTTTTCTCCCCTTCCTTTTCAACTCTCTTCCCGAACCCCTGCTGCCGGCGCCGCCGATCACGCAGGCACAGCCAGACACCGAATGGGGAGAAATGGCGAAATGAAGGCAGGCGACCGGGAGAGCCAGCCTGGAGAGAAACAAGAGAAGAAATAAACAATAAAAGGGCAGAGAAGGGGAAAATAAGAGCGCGCGCTCAGGGCTTCGCGGGCTGACTGCGGGAAAGGTTGGCAGCAGCGGCGGCAGGCAGGCACACACGCAGCGTCCGATGCCGGTGCCGATCAATAAACGCCATAATAGGAACGGCGACGGCGTCCGGGGCGACGGCAACGACGACGAAGAAGACCTACCCCCGCTGCCACCTCCTTCGCCTGCTGCGCCCTTTCCAATCCCTTCCCTTTTCTCCCTCGCCGCTCGCGCGCCATGCAAATGCGGAGGGATGCAAGCATCTTCCCTTCTAAGAGCCATCGCGTGCCGCTGCCCGCAGAGGAGCCAGCTTGCACGACTCCCTTCTCATTCCCGGCGCTATACGAAGCAGACCCCTCGTACTGCCTTCTCAATTTTTTTCCTCTTTCCCCGAGGGGGTTCTGCTTCATCTTCGTTTCTCTTGTCATATACGGGCGAGCACCTAGCGTAGGCTCTTCTCCATTTCTTTTCCTTGATGCACAACCCGTCCTCGCAAGTATGGTGGCGGACACAGGCCGTGTTGCATCGCGTCCTCCCTAATTCCCCGTTCCCTCTCATCACTTCCTCAGTCTCTCCCTCTACCTGTCTCCCTATTCCCCGAGACTTCCCTTGCTTTTTTTGAACGACCTGTCTTTCAACGACGACACTGTAAACTTTGTCTTTTGTGCATGGAATCCAAACAAACAGAAGGGAGATGGAAAGCCGCCTACTATTTCTTGAATCAAAGGCTTTTCTTCCTTTTATGTCCCTCTCAAATCATCCGCATCACCCACTCACGCTGTGCGGTCGATCGCAACAAGTGAAATAAAATGTCGTCTTTCAGTGTTTTTTTTTTATTTTATCATGGGGTCAGGTCGACCTCTTTCCCTTATTCCCAATTTCTCGTTCGCCCGTCAGCGTCCCTCCGCTCTGCATTCTCGTCCGGCTATCGATAAAGTTTTCGACTTTTCTCCGACACTGTCACTCGCCTTCCCGATGGCATGGCGGTCCGCGGTCGCTCCTTATAGGTAGAGCGCGGCGCACATCATTCCTGCCATTCCTTCTTTTTCTACTTTCCCGAGCCCTTCCTCCCCTCGCTTCCCAGCTGCGTTTCTACACCGACGTATCTCATTCGTTCCTTGGCAACTCTTTTCGCTCGAGGATGGATATGCATTTCTTTATTTCGCGTTTAGAACGAATTCTCAGCCCCTACAAGTCCTCCGCTCATCGACAGTCCTTTCTCCCTGGCTCTCTCGCTCTCCTTCTTCCCTATCGCTGTCTTCCCTAGAGCGCCGCCTCGTGACGAGCGGAGCCGAATCTCCCCTTATTTCTTGTTCCCTTATCTCCCGTTTGAACGGCCGGCATTCGCTCGGTGTCATCCCTCTTAGTTCCTTTGCCTAGTTTTTCTTGTGTTCCTGAACTCTCTGCTCTGTTTATCCCTAAAAATATTCTTTTTTTTCACCCGGACAGGCCTATTCCAAATCTCCCGTTAGCCAGCATCGCACGCTTTGCAGGAAGCCAATAGGAGAGAACCACAGCTCCCCTCTGAGTGGCAAGCCTTTCCCTATTTTCCATTCGAGTCTCCCTACTTTTACTATTCTGAATACGAGCCCGTACGCGTGCCGCCTGTCGTCCACTGAGTAGGCGAGGCGAAAGCAGAAAAGAGTAAGCATGAAGGAGAGTAGGAAAAGTGAAGAGAAAAAGAAAAAGGTAGCGGCTGGCCACTTCAAATCAGGCGGCCAATAAAGAAACGAGGGATCGAGGAAACAGAAACAAAGGAGCAGAGAATGCAAACGAAAGGGAATAGCCATCATCCCCTCCTCTCGAAAACCGGCTCTGTCCTCCCCCCCCCCCTCCTCCGCACGCTCACTAACCCTTCATTCCTTTCACTGCCTTTCGCCATCGCGCCCAATTCCAAACTGCCGCAAGCAGGCTGGCTGGCAGAGCAGACAACGGGATGGACCTATAGTCGAAAGCAAAAGAAAGGAACACATACGGTGGTCGTGCATGATGACGGCGGGGACGGCAGGAATCAAAAGCGGAACGAAAAGAGGAAGATGGGATGTGGAGGGAGAGAGTTCGGGGTAGCGTGTACAGCGAAGCGATGGAAAATAAAAGAGGGGAAAAAACGGGCAGGACGTAACGGTAATAGAAGACGCGTGCCCTGGGAAGAAAGGGGAAAATAGGGACCGAGCGGCCACTCGGCGACCAGGCGGGCAGGAAGGGGCTAGATCGCGTCGGGGTCGCGTGGCCGAGGGGCATGTGTAGCGTGTAATAAAGAGAGATGCACGCATAAGAGCGAGGGAGAACGGGCTATGTCCCTAAAGCAGGAAAGACGAGTGGGGAAAGAGGGATACGCTATTCGTATTTCAAGAAAAAAAGTTGGAAAATGAGAAAAGCTTTAAAGCGGCAACAAAGAAACCCAAAATGAATTGTAGAAAAAAAAAACGAGGGCAGCGTAAGCGTGTAGGAAGGGAAGGATTGGTTTTAAGGGGACCGAACGAAAATGGGGAGCGTATATGGCCGAAAACCGGCCTCACTGAGGGGACGGGGGAATGTTGAGTTGTACCCGCTTCGTGTAGCATAAATAGGCTTTGTGCGTAGCGATCCCTCGAATTCGCCAAGCCTGGCTACGATATCTTCCAGCGATCAGGTCCGTTTTTAGCGGATTTAGATCTATCACAATGGTTGCAGCGACGGACGTCGTTGGACTCTAGATGGAAACAACTGCGGAAACTCCGGTCCATTCAGTTCCCGTTCAACATTGCTCCCTACTCCCTATTTGTGGAACAAAGTACGGAGGATCTCAATCGCATCGCAAAAGAAGCAGTGGCTGATGAAGCCTTATACATTACAGTAGTGAGGAAAATTAAAGCCCTGACAACACGAGCCGAGTGAATCCAAACAACGAGATTCGGTTGCAGCTTCCCCTTTCTGGTTAAACTCGATGCAAAGTAATAAGTCGGGCTCCGCACCACGGCCATGTCCGTTGTGCGAAGGCGATTTTTTTTCTGTACTTGCTCTTGATTTTTTTTTATCTTTATAAAGAGAGAAAGAGGGGGCTGAGATAGACGCAAACATTTGTCGGAATTTCAGTGTTCGTGCTGACATGTCGTCCCTTTCGCGTTTCGTTCGCGCGCTTGTGCACAGCGCACACTGAAGCTAGCGTGAACGCCTGACCACACGTCAGAGGTGCATCGCTTTTCATGACAGCTTACGCAGCAGCGTATGTCCAAATTTAACGCAAAGTCGGCGTATACGCGCACAGTCACATGGGGTATAGTCACTGAACGCACATTATCTCTTTGAGGCGACCGAAGACTGCAAACAATGGCAAAAATCCTTGCTCGTCGATGGCGTCGATTGGAGAGAGAACGTGTGGAAGAGAAAGCAAAAAAAAAAATGCAGTATGCGCGTACTGGACTTGTTTACGCATACTTGTCTGTATAGAACTACGCAGCTTTTGAGTTCCTTATTCCCACTGTTCGTCAAGTAGGCACTAATAAAGGATGGCAAAGCGTTTACGAGTTCTGACACGACTTAGTAACAGAACGTTCGCCATTCATAAACGCTAAGTGAACAAGCAATAGTCGTAGAACTGTTTTTTTTTTTTTTTCCACCGTGCGAAGAACTGGAGAAAAATATATACCGCGATATGGGCGTTTTCCATAGTCCGTATAGCTCCGTGAGTATAGCTGGAAACGGAGCGAACGAGCTGCTGTTTAAACTACAATGCGTCAAACATGCAACTCACATTTCGTGTCCTCCTTGACTGTCAAAGGCTTGTGGTCGCCGTCTTCGAACAACCGAATGAACGTGTCGTTGTTTTTATCTGGAAAGCAGAGAAGTAATCGAAATCACTGCCGTGTCAAGAACTGCCTTGCTCACTACCACCTTACCACTAACACCACCACTATCATCGTCATCGCAATCATCATCATCCCTGTCATCATCACTACAGGGCAAATGCTCATCCCATTGATATCCAGTACACCCTGTCCAGCGCCAGCACACCTGATTGCTATCTTGGGCTGCCAACCTTATAGTCAGCCTCCAAGTTCTGACCACATATAGGTTAAAGCACAATGTAGGTGCCCCTTTTATGAAGACGACTGAACAGTGCTGACAGGACGGAACAGGAGAACACAGACGCATGCGCGGTCTGTGCTCAGCATTCTTCTCTGCCGCCTCCGTTAGAGCTGTTCAATCATTTCCTTCAACATGCACCCACCAGTCCGACTAAGCGCTCTATTTTATCAGCTTTTATCAGCAGCAGCTCTCTTTTGAGGCTGTCTAACCTGATAACAGCAGAAAACTTATGGTAAACGAGAAATAATGCCCTTACATGAGAAGTTCGTCATGTCCGCCACACCGAGAAGCGGCTACCACGGTGGAGATCGAACCCGCGTCCTCGCGCTCAGATAGCAATGCCATAGCCACTCGCTTGCAGTGCCCCATTATCATAGTCCCTTGACTTGATATTCAAATGTGCTTTGCGCCGCGCCAGCTGCGCCGCCATCCCCCCCCCCCCCCCTTTTCTTTCTTTTTTTCTTGGTTGCTGCATTTCGGTAAATTTATGGTCTCAGTCTATGATATTCGTATTGTCGGAGACAAAAGTATCTAGGACACGCACGCAAAAAGCGATCTATGCGCAGTGGAGCTACGTCCGCCAACGATTCTCTAATTGGATTGCATCATATCAGAGCATGTGAGCCTGGACTTTGGCATTTACGAGTGCGCGTATCCAAGAGGAAGGGGAGAAGCGAAATCCTTCTCGATTTTCTTTGTAGTGCTCCACTGTGTCATTCAGCGCCCCCTATTACTCTTTGCGATTCAACAAGTTACCATGTACGCCTCCTACACCAAAAAATACCCTGGATGTATGCTTCTCTCGAGCCTCCTGATAAAAATACAGATGTCGGCAAAGGCTGCTCACAGGTCCTGGTGCATTTTGTCACCCGACAATATACTTGGGTAGAACTCCACACAGCATCACGCGACTATTGTATATGCAGGAATTATTCCGATGTACTTGGGGTAAACTTCCACGGTGGAGTAGACCGCAGTTAGGGAGTAATTACTCATTAACATCCACCTGAGCCCAGCAAAACGACCTTGGAGGAAAGCTATACAGCTTTGTCAGAAACTTCGTAGATGAAAACATTTCGTCACGGTCCGGGGATCGAACCCGGGACCAACGCCTCACCGGGCAGTCACTCTACCATATAGGACGCTTGGGCGAGACTGAACTGATCAAGGACTCCGAGTGGGAATAGTGTTAGTCCAATCTATTTAAGGAAAAAAGAAACCCAAGATGGAGTGCATTTCAGTTACGGAATTGGAATTATTCATTTGAATCCACTTGAGTGAGGCCATACGACTAGCAGTCGAAGGTATACACAGCTTTATCCGGTAGTTGCAAAAAGAGTGGTCCTGCTACAAGAAACTTTCGGCCTGCATGTAGAAAAAATGTCGGGACGCATGTGAAGTACAATTTTTCAACTGTAAAAAAAATTTTCTAAGAATATGCATCGTTCCTTTATAGCCGCATTGCTGCGGTCAGGTCGCTGCTAAAGGCTAATTAGTCGCTTAATTAGTCCCATGGGTGTTCCCACATTGTTGATGTTATTTTCGTTGTGGTGAAATGCAAGCCCTTATATTAGCCCTTACAATAGCGTTGCCGGTGCATTCGATCCTGTGATGACCAAAAATCCGAGGCTTCATCAAAGACCCGCAATCAAAATCAAGAATAACGATCATGAATAAGAGTCATCTCCGGTGGTCCCGGCTTCGGTTCTTTCTGTAACGATGATAAATTAAAGCCGCGTTTCCTTAAAAAAAAAACAAAAAAAGAAGAGGCAAGGCATGGCGAATAATGCGCTCTCTATAGCGACACAATTAACGCTTCTTTCCTGGCAGAAAAAAAAAAAAAAACTGATCCCACCCACAGCGATCTCACCGACAGCCTTTCGCGCATTTTAGCACCCATAGAGGTTAGAAGCCCAGTCAAAGAAATGCGCGTATACGCACTACATCTGTCCTCTGCACACAAAAACGGTTTTGTGTTGGGTGCGCAAGCCAGGGAAAGAAGAAGCGCCATTCCAACGACGCGTTACAGCGCGTCCGCCCTTGCGTACAGAGGCGCATCTCCGGAGCACATCGGCGCTCGTCACGGTCTAGATTCAAAACGCGCGCTTCGCCCGCGCTGGCCGGCTAGCCGCGTGTTTGTTTTTAGATGGACCCGCGAGGAGCCGATGCATCCCCCCAAACTCTGCAACGCATTTATCTATTAGTGTCGTATATAGTAGTATATAGAGAGGTAACGGTACCTCTCCGCCCCACCCTGCGGTGCGGAAAGTGTCGGTGCGAGGCGGCGAACTGCGCAGCAGCTGCGGACAGTGACCCAGATTCGACCGGGGTGGGAAGACGAGACTGCTGGGGGATCCAGGGGTGTGTGCTGGGGGGAAGGGGGGGGGGGGGGGGCAAAATCGGTTCATGGCCGTCGCTGCCGCCTTCCATATGATGACGGTTGCGTCGGGGACTGTTCTGCCCGCGACGCCACAGAGCGCCCCACTCCCGTGAAGTCTTGCATACGCTGTGTGAGTGTTAATTGCAGGAAGAAGCGCCTGAGTCGAGCTCCGCTTCAGAGAGAAACACTGGTCTCAGTTGTTTCTTATTTCCGGGGACGAAAAACAGTAGCTACTATGGTCGCAAGAGGTTTCAATGTGAATATTTGAACGACTGATGTGTTCGTTCATTTATTTATTCCGTTTAAAAGTTCATAAATCTACATAACACAACTTGTAACACTCAACGCCTTGCATAATCCAAGGCTGCAGGCTTACTGTGCTCAGAGAAAATAAAACTTTCTTGTCTGCACAAAATATAAACCCACAGCGGCACTTAATGCAGTCACAGAAAGGTATAGCAAGCAACAGCTGTGTGTCAGCATACATCTTCATCCGGTGTTTTAGACTGAGGCAGAAGCCAGTGACACAACCGTATTAGTATAATCTTGTATGTACCCTGCTGATCAAAGTTCAGTCATGGAATTCGCGGCTACCTTTAGCAATGAATTCCACCTCTCCTATGAACCTGTTAAGCATTAAAAAAATATCTTTAACCAGAGCAGTGCCAAGATATGTGCTATGGCTTCTTACCCGTCGTGGTTGCAATGATTGGAGAAGGTGATAACAAGCTTGTTATCTTAACTTCACGTTATGACTTTTATTAGCAGATTCTTGGTGTATTATTAGAGTAGCGCGGGTAACAAAGCCTTTATTACACGGAAGATTTCTCGCTCAAAAACTATTCCCACATTCTGGCATTAAACCTCGAAGGAAGTCCAAGTTTTTGAAACAGTTTGCGATGGAAAGATGGAAATTACAGATCTGTTTAAACGCAGTGATGCCGGAACTACGCTTTTCGCTCAAGCCTTCAATCCGAAAAACCTGCTTCCTGGGTGCGGTTACAATTGCTAAGCGATGATCAGGGAAGTCATGCGTCGAACAGGGTGAAACATCCTGCATGGCAAACTTTCTCAAGCTCGTGGTGGGAAGAAAATGCCCTTCTCATGGTTTACTATACGATGCGAAGGAAGTCTGCAGCCTTCGGCAAAGTCCGCCGAGAAATCACGCTCCTTTCGGCCCGCCCATGGCTTATTTAAGGCAAAGAAAGCCCCGACGCAACCGCCCAGTTGGCCACCGCCACGTAGGGGCGCATTAATTTTCGAATCGCCCCAGCTGCCGATTTCAACTTTGCCCCTCCGCGAACCCCGAAACCAGCTCCAGGGGAGGAAAGTAAAAGAAAAACTTAATCGCTCCAATCGAAAAGCGAGAGTGCTCGGTCACGGCCGCAAAGCCGTTACCCGACAGCCAAGCGGGATAAAGAGGACGAGGAGAAAGGAAAGGGGGGAGGGGGGGGGGGGGGGGGCAGTTGATTTTGGAGTTAGATGGAAAAGATAGAACGAGCTGAAACAGCTGAGTCATGACCGGTTCAATGAAAATACCATGGGAAGCTTCAGCGCAGCCAACTTGTACATGCGCAGAATGGTTACTGCACAATTATTACGTACGGCCTTTGGCAAAAGATACCTATCAACGGGTTTTGTTTCCAAGTCGTATGGCAGGGTAGTTATGGCGGCCCTCAAAGGTGCACTGAAGAGGATTCTGAACTTGTCTTTTTGCCGCGGAAACTCGATCTACACGTTCCGAGCATTCTTAGAAACTGCGACTTATTGCCCTATGTGGCCGATTTCCGTAATTATATCGAATTAACGTCCGGCTCCCGCCTTTATTTTTTGAATTCTCCCCCGTACGGTGGGCGGAGTCGACCAACGCGTGGATTGCCTTTCAGCCAGCTCCGTGAAGGCTTTGTTTTCGCTTTATTTTTTTTTTAGGTTTCCATGAACAAATAGTTTCTTTCGAAGATAATATAGCCGCAAAATAAGCCCGCAAAAATAAAAATACGCGCGGACTATTTGCTACTACGGACTATTACATATTACTCCGCCGATGGCAGAGCGGCAAGCCGCCACGGGACTGGGTGAAAGGCACTCCCCGCGTTGGTCGACTCCGCCCATCGTACGGTGGAGAATTAAAAAAAAAAAAAAAAGGCGGGAGCCGGAAGTTAATTCGATTTATTTAGAGAAATCGGCCACACAGGGTTATAAATCGAAGTTTCTAAGACAGCTCGGAACGTGTAGATCGAGTTCCCGCGGCAAAAAGACAAGTTCAGATTCCTCTTCAGTGCACCTTTTAACTCCCAATCTGTGCGAGCTATAAGGAGTACCGTTGACCTCACCTTTCGGGACCGTTTGGTCCGTTGTTTATCCGTTGATTAGAGTTTAACGTCCCAGAGCCACTCAGGCTAAGAGGGACGCCGTAGTGAAGGGTTCCGGAAATTTCGACCACCAGGGATTCTTTAACGTGCACTGACATCGCACAGTGCACGGGCCCCTACAATTTCGCGTCCATCGAAATTCGGCCGCCGGCGGCCGGGATCGAACCCGCGTCTTTCGGGTCAGCAGCCGAGCGCCGTAACTACTGAACCAGCGCGTCAGGGCCGTTTGGTCCGTGGGATTGCCGTAAAGCTCAACAATACGACTTCGAGACAAAACCTCTTTGTTCGCTTTGTTTGGAAAAGAGGGTGCGTTTTCGCTTTAGGTCACCTTGCACTGCCCGCTTTGCATGAGATGTAGCAGAGGGCCTTACTATACAGTACAACCGAAATGAAGGAAATTTCCTGCTAACGGTCGCCGTGGTAGCATCAAACTTTCTTGAAAGAGGTATTCTTCACGCTTCAGTAAATTCACCGTCGAGCTGATTGTACCCCGCTTCGCGTTAATTCACGAAAAGACAAAGACAGCACGTTGTTATAAAAGCTTAAAAAGTGAGGAGGGAAAAACATAGGAAATTGATTTGTCGTAACAATTAAATATGCGACAGAAACATAGTAATGAAAATTATTCATGCGCAATTACATAAGCTGGCCACTACGGTCGTGACCTCCCCATAAAGCACAATCATTACATGACTGATAACGTATTCTGAGACGAATGATATAAGATGCAATGAATGGGATGAGCGAATAAATGAATGTTAAGCGGTAACACGGACATGCTTACACTCTAAACATTATTTATCGCATAAAGGAATGGGAAGGCAGTAAAGAATCTTCTAGCATGCTCCCTTTTAAGGGAAGGGGATGCTGCCTAAGCCTCGGGGTAGATTTCAATCACTAAATATGTGGAAGGCTTACTTTCGGCTAAAGAGACATATTCGCATCTCAAAGCTAACTTAATTGATTTAGTCATCTAGTGAGACTTTTAAAAGCGGCACCGTAGGTCTTAAGGTTATCCATTAGAGGAGATTAAAACCTCGGTTAAAAACGCAGTAACTGCAAAAACTTCGCATGTTTTGAAGAGGGAATGTGCTTCCGTTTGCCAGCTGCAAGTATTCCGTACTTTTAGTGATGGCTTGGGCAGCATACATTGGCTCTATTAGGGAGTGCACCAGAGGACCATTTACTTCCCTTTTGAACACTCTCGTATAAGGTAATCCCTGCTTACAGCGTAGAAACTTTGTCAAAACCTGCTGTTCAATTCAGAGTTAAGCACGTGCAGCGCCTTCCTCGTCTTCTAGCCTGACTAGCGTGTCATTCACCCCTACAAACGAGCCAGGCCATTTCGTGGACCCCTCCTTTGTGGCGTCACAGACACGCTCTCCCGCCAGCTACACAGCTGCACGAGGATAGGGAAAGAGTCAAAGTATAGCTGCGGCGGTGTTTCAAAGGGCAGGCAAATGGACAAGGACGCCTTGGGCTTTTTGGGGAGACGGGGAAAAAAAAAGCGCTAGGAGGCAGTGAGCCAAAGCCGCAGCGCTAAGGTAAAGCGAAGCTCTAAGGGCAACGACCGGGTCAAGGTGAGGTAAGCACTTGTTTAGCCGAAGGCGAAGATTCGAAGCGAAAGTCACAGTGAGGCCCCATAAACGGGCAAAGAAGCATCACGTCCAAAGATGAGACGTGGTTGTTACACATTAGCGCAGGTGCCGTAGGCAGGCGTCGTGGCGATAATAATTACATGTTGCCCACAGCACTGTTTAACAATAAATTTCGGGCACACAAAGAAACCAAATGAGAAAGCCCACTAAGAAATGAGCATCATAATTGAAAACTGCATTAGGCAAGAAAATTAATAGCAGAAAAATGCAATAAAAAAGTAAGCACAGTTAACAAAAAAAAACAATACACATACATTTAACTGTGATACTGGCAAGGGTTGATAAAGAATGGCTGCATGTAAGAACTAATTTTTTTAAAAGAAAATTATTGGCGCCCACCACTGACCACTCATCACCGAGTCATTGTCACCTGGTTTGCAAAAAGGCTGGGTTATAATTATAAATAGTTACTGCGCGCAGGATAAGCAGTTGATACTTCTGTCCTCACAGTAAGCCTGCCGCTGCCGGCCCTGCCCACTGCCCAAGGTTTTACGCGTTTCCGCGAGTCCTACAGCTTTCTTCCACCTGCATGGCCTCAAACTTGAAGCGTCTCAAAGCCAGCACCCACGTCGAACACCCAAGCGTTTTCTCACGTTTCGCGGTGAATTTCCGGGGAAAACCGATCCCCTTGTGAGCGATACCAATACGGTGGGTGTGTGGGAGTAGGCAGGTAGACCGCCGACGAAGGAAGTTGGGGTTTGCCCTAACGAGCAGTCAGTCTCGCCGACTCTTCGCAGTTTTCTTTGGTTATGGGCTCTGCACCCTTCGAGCCCAAACAGGATTCACGCTGCGCGCTCGCCAGCAGTAACGTTCAGCACAGGGAGCCACTGTCGTATCAGGTGGTGGCGACCCTAATAAATCTCGACCCACGGCCACAGGACGCACGCGGCGGTGACCATGGGCAGCATGCTGCGGAAGACGCCGCTGGCTTTCGAATTCCTCCTCACCCAAGATAACCGCAACTTGGACTGTGGGCGAGCGGACCGAAACGACCGGAAGAAAAAAAAAAAGTAAATGTATACACACGCGCAGAAAAGGAGCGCCAAGCAAAGGTCGGGAAAGAGGGGGAAAGAAGACATTTCATAATGGGCGCCCACGAAAACACGCCGCAATAAATCTCCCGTATCAGCGCCACCGCCAAAAGGTCGGCCATAACCGAAGAAAGCCTTCAGCGCCGGTCGGTGCCCCTTTCAACCCTCTCCTTAACCCCTTTCTTTCCTCGCCCCTTCTTCTGCGGGGAGAAACGGGACGACTGCCGACCCTCGAAGGACAACGAGGGGAATGGTGGTGAACCGGGTAGGCCCGGGCCGATACTGCGGCGGCTTCCGCAAGAGAGGGTGATGTTTGTCGGCGAGTCGGGGGCAGTGCGGCCATCGAAGGACGTGTCAACGAGCCACCAAACGGCTCATAATGGCCGTTCAAACAGGCTTGGAAAACTCGAAACGCCCGGAAAAACGGCCCCGCTCTTTGAGGGGTCAAAGGGTGCACAAGTCGAGGAGGGAGGTGAGGGAACTGTGTGGGTCCAGCGGTAAAGACACGTGCATCTCCCCTTCCTACCGCGAGGACCCATCGCTTTCTTCAACAATGGGCCTGCGCTTGTACGTAAACGGTAGCTACTAACAAGACCATCTTCCTTTTGTGTCCCCTGCAAACCCCCTGACCCAGCGCCTCCCAGTCATGTCCAGCTATTGAGCCTGCCTTTCCTTCCCAAGCACTTGAGTCCTGCTGCAGTGCTTTCGGCTTGTTTTGGTAGCTTTTGAAGACGCACGCAAACACCTTGAGCAAAATCGACGCTTTCGAGCGTCCGGCACTTACACGAGTTTTCTTGAGCGTCGTGAAAGGACGCTGACGCCAGGAACAGGAATGCGTCTTCGTTCCCAAGACTGGAGGCCAAAATACATGTATTATTTCCTCGTGCTTGTTGACAGCTTCTTTCTTTTTTTTCTACATTAACTTTTGAGCGGTCGCTGGCCCCAGCAGTGCGTGGTCAGTCAGGTCTGTCCGTTCTTTAGGTGCCTTGACCTCTCTTGACGGGTTGAGTGGTATGTGTGACCGTGTTGCTGTGATGAGCGCCGCCGTGTACGCCTCTAACGAGCGTGTGAGTGGACGTTTCGAGGTTGACACAATGGCGGGTGGCCGGCGGTACGAGATGAAAAGAAAAGACTTTTACTCCAAAGGGGGCTCGCTCTCCCTTGGTATTCAAACTCCTTTCTGCAAGCTGTCTATTTGGTGTTCTTGGTCAAACAATAATTTCTAATTTTAATGTTACGCAACTTTTTTGCCGGTTAGCCCAGCAGATGTTCAGTGTGTAAACAGTTGGCATTGCTAGGCAAGATATTTGAACTGAGATGTACCGACTGAACGTTTTATTTATTTGTTTGTTTTCTCTGTTTTAGGGACTTATTAACACATTCCACCCTGGACTGTGCCGTTGTGTAAGTATAAAGATGGATGAAAGGGCAACCAGAAGTTTCTTTCAATCAATTCTATGTAAATAGTTTTAACTGAGGATCTGTGGTATTCGCTAGCGCGGCTGGAAAGCGCAAGGGCGCCATCGAGGGACAAGCGAGATCGGGGTAGGGGGAACGCTGTAGGTACGTTTCAATTTTGATAATTCCAACTCAAACGAGATCAATATTTTATTCGAATTAGGGCTCCCCGCTGAGGGAACACAAAGCGTCATTCGAATAAACCGGAAGTTCGCATTAGGCGAGTTCGACTTATAACGAGAGCCCACTGCACTTCCACTTCGCGATAGCCGCCAGCCACAAGTCCCGCGTGTGCCACTCGTTCAAGGAAAACCAGGTCGGTCACACTGGGGACGTAGCGAGTCGCCTTCCTGCCGGAAGACACGGAAGAAGGGCGGATTGGTATGACGCATCCTCACAGGACTCGCCGACAGGAACTCTCTTGCGCTCGCGGACACGCCGCGTCTAATCCAGCAAAACAAAGACAAAACACAATAGAAACAAGAACAATGAACGTAGCAGGTAGTCTGACACTGCAGCTCCGTCGTCGCCCATGCAGCTAGGCCGGTCGGTCTGCCGACGCGAACGCGAGAAAGTGTCACCACGCCTTCTTCGCACATCCACGTACACGTCTGCGCTGGCCGCTCGACACCTACACCGAACACTTTCTCGCGGGCGGGGGAGGAAGCGGCTAGCGCGCGGGTGTATAACACACTGGCTTAATGTCGAGACCGGCGGGCTCTTTGTCTTCCGCGACTACGCGCGCACTGTGTCAGGAATTTCATTTTCACGCGGTTCCCAAACTGGCCGCGGAAAGACAGCCCGGCCGCGCTTCGCCAAGACTCCTATGAAGGGCGTTTACAAGTGTCGTAATACTTATGTGTGAGAGCAGGTTTGATCTGCTTTTTACAGTTCGTTCGGGCCATCGCTGTGAAGTCATAGCCATATTTTTTATTGAGTTTTTCTTCAGCTGCTCAGGGACCAATGATATTGAGTAGACCGTCGCATTTGATGCGCCCACCCTTTTGGCCTTTGGTAATTCTGCGCAAGCAACCTCGAAAATTTCGCCCTATAAAATAACTGCACTTTTCTTGTTTTCTTTCTCATAAATTGTACCGCTATATTGAGAACGCAACGTAGGTGTATCGATATACAGAGAGTATTAAGCAGGAAATGCTTTTATCGCTTCAGTTCCCGGCAAATTCAGGTAAAAATCGCCAGAAGAATAGAGCGAACTTGGGGCCGAACACGAAGCCGAAACTGAGGTCGAACATGAAGCCGAAACTGAGGTCGAACATGAGGCCGAACATTTGAGAACAATTTCGAAATTTTTCGTTCGAATGGCATCCAGCAGAAAAAGACTTCAGCCCCGAGCAAGATTCGAACCAGTGCATCGGCGCAAAAAGGGCGCCTCTGTTTCTCGATGCCTAAAGACCACGCACTCGGTCATCAGCGAGAATAATCAGAATAAACAGCACTAAAACAGTTTACAGGATACAACAAGGTAACTATATACTATTGTTAGTGCGCCACCTGACGCTACAAAGCACCATCTTAGAAAACGTACGCTGTTTACGGCTGTGGCGTTAAGAGAGGCGGTGTGAGCAGCAGCACCAATAAGATCAGAGGCGTAGAGACCACCCCAGTACTAAAAACGACGAGGAATAAAAGCCGGGTCGCACAAGCCTTTCGCGCGTACTACGCCCTGAACAATGGGCAGCCGCTCGACAGCCGTCCACACTTTCGATATTTGGGAACCAGACCTACCAACCCCACCAGGACTCACCCGTTCTCATACATTCGGGGGAGGGAGGCATCACGAAGACCCAACCCAGTTCGCACATTGCCCGCGCAAAGAAAACAAAACAAATACAATGAAACAAAAAAGCCAGTTTGAATGGCCACCACGCCGGACCTTTCTTTTCGCCGGGAACGGCGCGTGATCGAACACCGCCGGACCCCTACGTGACGTAATGGGGGGAATAAATGGTCCTTTCCGGCGGTGGAGAGGCTGAACCAAGCCGATGCTGTCGTTGCTCGCCAGCTAGCCGGCTGCACGCCGCCTCCGCCTTGGCGATGAGTATCAATTACGGCAAGCGTGCGCTGCTCGCCTGTGTAAGACTCTCGTCTTCGACACACGGTGGGGGGTTCTGTACACAGGCGTACACACGGCGCACGACTCCCACGTGAGTGAGTGAAAGCTGCGCCTCAGCTGCCTCACAGTTGCGTGCACTGTAGCGGGATACAGCGCCCGTCCCCCCTCAGAGCAGCGAAGACATTCCAAAGTATACGTTGCACCTGGGGCTGTATCTTTGACGCTTCTTTTATTTACCAATCCACACTTTCGCCGCTTTGTTATTTGGAATACTCACTGCGTAACGCCTCGCTTCATGGGCGCTTAATGCACGGATAAGGGGGATAACTTTGCGCCGCCTATTTGTAATATCAGTCCTGAACTAACAACCGAGGATAAGGAACAACGACGACGAACAGCCACAAAGCCTATCTTGTAGTGTAATTAGCATAGTATTGGTGCTCTTTGTATTTTTTTTCTTTTATAGCGCGCTGAATGCGAAGACAGCTATCTATGAAGGAGTATACGTCGTGTGATACAAAATAATAATCTAGTCAACTTAACAAGTGCAGTCGATATACGGCCGGGCCTTTGCAGCAGCAGCTGCTATTGCTCATTTCTGATACACGGGGTATTCCCGGCGGTATCCCTAAGGAGAGGGCGTTGGTTACAGCCGCGCGTCTATCGCCATGACGCCAGTAGGGGCGTTGTCAACCGTCACCCACATACCACTGACGCCACTTCCGCTCCCTCGAGCGCTGGTTCAAACACCTTCGATTTCTCAGAGGTTGCTCCTGCCCTCTTTTGAGGAAAGCGAATTTCGAGCAAGAATTAATGCTTTCACACCTGGCGCCAGAGCAGGTCCGCATTATAGAAAGGGCGACATTAACCTAAGGAGAAGTCTATAGTTGCAGAGGTAGCATCCCCTTTAAGATTTGCCGTTATGAATTCATACACTCTCGATCAAAGGAAATAGGGAGTCAACGTTATTTCAATGTATATGTTCCGACAAAAGGCGCGGAACACATGGGGGCCAACTTTACGATCCACAAAACAGGAGGTTATGGTATTAAGCTAGATGGCGTTGTTTCCAGGATATATACTCGTTACTACGAAATACTCGCGCTAACGCTTAGCAAAGTAGCTATGAAGTCCATGTAAAATTCGTAGAATCTCAAGTAACATTATGCCAAGGCAAACGCACACTTGCATGCGACTTTCCTTGCTACATAAAGGTTTAGGCCCATCATCCGTTTATGGCATCCGAAAAAGTGAATCAAAGCTATCACCGATAAAGCCTGTAGTCTAACCAATTATCAAGGACGGACGGATATGACTGATAAAGGCGCGACACTCTCTCCTACCATTTCTGCACAATGCACGCAACTTCAGACGAAGGTATCGAGCACTTCGTTGCTAGGCGGCGCATTAGAGGCAGTATCCTTTTGGAAAAGGAGCGTCGATCGCTTTAATGCACGCAGTGAAGGCTAGGTCATGGAAAGCTCCATTATCTCAGAGCGAGCACAGGCGCGGAGGCGAATGCGATGACCACTGGCGATGCGTCCCGAAGAAAGTGAATAACGGATATGACTGATAAAGGCGCGACACTCTCTCCTACCATTTCTGCACAATGTACGCAACTTCAGACGAAGGTATAGAGCACTTCGTTGCTAGGCGGCGCATTAGAGGCAGTATCCTTTTGGAAAAGGAGCGTCGATCGCTTTAATGCACGCAGTGAAGGCTAGGTCATGGAAAGCTCCATTATCTCAGAGCGAGCACAGGCGCGGAGGCGAATGCGATGACCACTGGCGATGCGTCCCGAAGAAAGTGAATAACGGATATGACTGATAAAGGCGCGACACTCTCTCCTACCATTTCTGCACAATGTACGCAACTTCAGACGAAGGTATAGAGCACTTCGTTGCTAGGCGGCGCATTAGAGGCAGTATCCTTTTGGAAAAGGAGCGTCGATCGCTTTAATGCACGCAGTGAAGGCTAGGTCATGGAAAGCTCCATTATCTCAGAGCGAGCACAGGCGCGGAGGCGAATGCGATGACCACTGGCGATGCGTCCCGAAGAAAGTGAATAACGGAACGCGGAAAAGTGATTTCAGAGGCAAATACAAACAAGCAAAAGAACGTAATCGCGAAATCGCGCCGACGACGCGTTTCGAACTCTCCCGGGGGCGGCGGCGGTCAATCTCTTTCGGTAATCGGTTATATAGCCCATATATGTTGTCGATGCTTCGAATCGGTGGGCGTTGCGAATTACCGACCTGTCCACGGCGCGCTTAGAGCAATCCGATATATCGCCCGGCCGCTTTTTTGCGTGCGACCTACTAGCATAGGGCAGCTAGCGAGCGATCGGAAATGTCTGCTTCTACGTGATCGGTGCAAATGGCATTTTCCGCTTTGTTTTTCATCTCACTTTCTTTTTTCGCTGGTTTCGTTTGCTCATGGTGACTTAGATTCAGTGACTTAAGAGTTGATGATTGATTCACTGAAGAGTTTCATTGAGCTCTGAAAATGCTGTTGCGCGCGCCCGACCTGTATACAGGGTGTTTCACCTAAGACTTTCTGCAATTTTTAAAAATAAGCTATTTGAACTAGATGTGCGCTTTTTCTGGCATAGCATTGTCAGTGGTGTAGTACATCATAATGCAGCTAAGACGTGCCAACTAGCAGGCTTGTTAATCAATATTTAATAGTTAACTTTTAAACTATTACCGTTGGGCTCCTTAATTATTGAGAGGCATGCAGCCGACCGCAAGTAATGTCCATATTCGTTTTTAGAATTTCGAGAACGCGATTGTCCTCGGCGCTGTGGCCCAACAAATTTCGCCTACATCGCGCCAAAATACATGCGGTTTGAGAAGCTTGCAGGCAAAGCAACCTCTCCAGTGAACCTAACGCGTCGAAATAGCCAAAATTTGTTGGGCCACAGCGCCGAGGATAATCGCGTTCTCGAAATTCTAAAAACGAATATGGACATCACTTACGGCGGGCTACATGCCTATCAATAATTAAGGAGCCCAACGGTAATAGTTTAAAAGTTAACTATTAAATATTGGTTAACAAGCCTGCTAGTTAGCACGTCTTAGCTGAATTATGATGTACTACACCACTGACAATGCTATGCCAGAAAAAGCGCGCATCTAATTCAAATAGCTTATTTTTAAAAATTGCAGAAAGTCTTAGGTGAAACACCCTGTATATCTTATAGTGCAAATAGATTACTTGTATATAGCGCCTCTCTCCCCCCTATCCTTTCTACCGGTCCCCTCACCTCTTTCATTTCATTTCTCCAGTCTGC
This sequence comes from Amblyomma mixtum, assembly GCF_055824585.1. Lineage (NCBI taxonomy): Eukaryota > Metazoa > Arthropoda > Arachnida > Ixodida > Ixodidae > Amblyomma > Amblyomma mixtum. The sequence goes on from NC_143019.1 coordinate 62,189,242, forward strand.
CTGCTATCCCTTTATTTCCGCTTCCCAAACTCAGGCGCTACCCGTAGCGATGGTAGATGCCGGGGATAGCAAAAAATCCCTTCCTTTCTTTTATTATTATTTTTAAATAAAACCACTACTATTACTACTACTGCCCCGGAGTCCACGGTCCCCAGCAGCCTCGGCCGTCGCTTCGTTTTACTTGCTGCTCTTCGAGCGTACAGCTGGACAGCTTAGCTCGCACACTACTCCGGTGTGGGGATTTACAAGGAACGCCGTCGTCGCAAACCATATCGTTTATGTATACAACAGGGAATGTATACAGGTGCCGTCCGAAGTAAATGGAAGGCAATATTAACGAAAAAAATTAATCATATAGCCTCCTGAATTCATGCATCCTTGAATACATATGTACAGACTAATTGTGATTGTGCGAATTGCACTGTGCACCAACAAACATTGACCATTATGCTTTAGATTTAAAGAAACTAAATTTTTTTGACAAAGTCGCCTTCCATTTACTTTTGACGGCGAGTGCACGCCCCTGATCACCAGCTGCATGGTCACAACCTGACCACGTAAGGCACCGCAAACCTATATAAATAACGACACCGGATTCAACCCGCAGTGCATTTGCTGGTATAGCGAATATTTTATCCTCTCAAATATCAAGGCACTCATGGCGCAGGAGCATTTCCGATGCGCTGTAGTAGGCGTGGTAGGCGATGAAGACTCGTTCTCATTTGGGTGTCGAAAGGCAGTACTATAGTTCGGTGGCGGTCAGAACGGTGGAATACAATACTGCGCTCCTAATTCGCGAAAGAGAAGAGCAGGAACCTAATAATGCGTATGATAATGTATAAGAAAAACGATGAGCGGCAAAGAAGGATGATGAAGAGAAAGGTAGAATTCTTTCATTAGGTGCTGCAAGCACGAAGCGGCGTGTAAGGGCCAAAACCTATCTGGTACACTTAATGCGCGAGAACGGTTCGACGCGTACATTGTGGGGACTGTGCACGCTGTGGTAAGTAAAACATGGCACCGCTCACATGACGTGCTCACAATTTGGGAAACGGTTAGGTGCCCAGGGCATGGGCAGCGCAGAGATTTAGGCGTAACGCAAGAAAAGAGGGAAAGAAAGCGCCGGTACTGCGCAGGCAACGCTGAGGTAAGCGTGTCGCCAGCGGCGCTCACAACCAGCGGCGACAAGCAGGCAGCGGCGGGAGGACGCGCTCGCTCTGTCGAATGTCAGAAGGCGACAGGGGTTCGAAAAAGAAACCGCGAAGAGGGAAAGACATGGAGCGGGGGAGGGGGGGAGGAAAAGGGGGGGGGGGTGCTGCTGCTTCCGAGGATGTGAGCTCGCCTCCAATTTCCGCCGGCGCGTCTTTGGGTCTCGCCGGTGCGCCTTCGTTAGGCAAGAAAAACGCCGGCGGCACGGGGGAGGCGAATGCGCGTCGCTCCCACGAAAAAGAGCCGGAGGAGCCCGTAAAATAACGAGAGTCGAAGATCGCGTGGGAGAGGGAGACGAGAGGTGGGAGAGGGGAAAGGAGGAGGTGGAATGAGGGAGGGGAGCAGAGGAGAAGACTCGCACTTCCTCTCTGTCGTCAACCTATAAGAGTGCGCAAGACCTCATGTGCGCGGAATTCATTTTGCTTGCTTTTTTTTGTTCTTACCAGTACTTGCCACTTCGGCACGTAATTCTTTACTTTATGATTATTTTTTTGCTGAGGAAGATCGGGGCACTCGAATGAGGTGTATTAGCGGAGAACGATGGAAAGACGAAAAATTAGAACCCGCCGAAAGAGCGGAGAATATGACAAGGAAATGAGTCAAAAGTCTAGACTGGCTATGAGTGCGGAATATACTATACAAGAAGAGTTGGGAGCGCAAAAAGTAATATCGGCAGTTCTGAGGAGTTGGCGTCATCTTGAATGCTGGTGGCTTCTGTTTGCCTTGGACGAAGCGCAGACAATGCATACCTTTGTCTAGCACGAATATTTTGTTCTTTTTTCTTTTTAGCGTTTTCGTTGTCTATGATCGACCCCGACGACGATCGCGTCATTCAGGTTTGCTCCGGACAGCTGCATCAAGGACGTTGCAACGTTACCTCATGCTGGCTCTGTATTCGAATGGACAATTTCACAAACACATCCCGCATGAACGCGAGGCACGACGTAAGACTCGAGAACTCCGCCGAAATACCATGTTCTAGTGAGACCCATGCGTTTGCCATTGATCCATAACTCACCAGTTATTACGTTTTCATGCGTACTAAGAAAGGTCCGGTGCAATCAGACGACTGCTGTTACTGGCATCAAGAGATTAATAAGACTCAAAAGCAAGAGAGAGAGGGGAAAAAACGCGGTTTGTGAGTCCCGGCGTAGATGGCTGTAGAAGACAGGAAAACTTTTTCGATGTTTCTGCAAATACTGCAAATTCAAGAAACTTTTAAAGAACAAGCTATTTAACTTCTGTCAGCTTTATATCCATTTAGCTCAATAGCCCCGCCGCGGTGGCTCAGTGGTTACGGCGCTCGGCTGCTGACCCGAAAGACGCGGGCGGGTTCGATCCCGGCCGCGGCGGCTGAATTTCGATGAAAGCGAAATTCCAGAGGCCCGTGTGCTGTGCGATGTCAGTGCACGTTAAAGAACCCCAGGTGGTCGAAATTTCCGGAGCCCTTCACTACGGCGTCTTTCATAGCCTCAGTCGCTTTGGGACATTAAGCCCCAATAAACCAATCATTTAGCTCAATAATACGACAAAGTTGATTCTTATAAATGCAACGAACCGAATTTCTTATCATGTTCGCTACGCCAATAAAAACTCGCGGTGGGACAGATGATAATGAACATTTTTTGTAAAAGGCAATAAGAAAACCAGGAAGATCCAGTAAAGAATAAATTTCAAGCCGTCCCCTTAAACGAGAAATAATTAGACATCATTATCATGTCGTACACTAGCATCGATAACCCCGCTATGTTGCTTGACAGTTGAAAGAAGCAAAGAGGGGTATAATAACTACGGCAGACGAAAATAACAAGAAGCATTAAAAACAAGACAGCCACCTCCAGGATTATTCGCTCGGCCCAACTTTTCTTTTAAGTTACAGTGCCAAGATAATCCTCTTGCAACTCACGCCGCTTGCCGAGCCTGCGTGCTACCTGTGTACACAGACCGACACGAACGGCGAAAAAGACAGAAAAAAGGCAGGTAGAAACCGCACCTATATTAAAAGTTAAAACCTCTCAGTCAAAGAACCAAACGCTTCCCCTTGTTATCTCAGAACGTTGCTCCAGGTCCTATACGCGAACTTTCCTTCATTATTATCAATTCTTCTCCAAGAAATTTCGAAAATGGCCATCACTCCGAAACAACGCCTGGGGCAAGAGAAAATGCGGGCCCGGATCCAGCGATGCCGTATCACACGCCAGCGGCGTCCAAACGAGATAAAAAAAAGCACCAAAACACGGAGCATACACCAAGGACAGATCTGCATATTTCTCCTTTTATTATATCTTACTTACTCCTCATTCCGCCCCGTCCTCGAGCAGCGACATAATCCCTTCTCCAAGCCAAGCAAAATCGAACGGGCCGAATGAATAAGCAAACGGCGGGAGCAAGAATGTTTAAAGTGAAAAACAAGGGTAAAAGGAAGAGGGACGGCAACGTTCGCCTGAGTCGCCGGGACGCATCGCGTGGTGAGAGAGCGGGTGATAGGGGGGAGGGGGATCTGGCCAACCCTTCAGGTCCTGTACCTCTCTTTCGCCCTCCCCCCAGCCTCGCTATCTTTTCTTTTTCACTCGCGACCCGGTGTTCATCATCGAAGAAGACGAGCGCGGGGATGCCGCCGTTTCCATGGCAACGGCGGATGCGACAGAGTAGTAGGCGTCGTCGTCGTCGTCGTCTTCTTTATCGCGTTGCTTGCGTCTTTACAGAGCGACGCGTGCATCCCTCTCTCTCTAAACTCTCCTCTCCCGCACACCATCACGCCGGACTCGATGCTTTCTTTCCTTTTGCAGCTGCTTCTCTCTCTCTCTCTCTCACGGGCCTCTCCCTCTCCTCCGAGTCAAGGTGCTTACGTTTCATCTCGCTAGGCCGGACGCTGCATTATCGATGTCTGGACCAATCAGCAGAGAGCATACACGTGCATCGATCAGCCTCCACGAAACTTGGGCCGTTTGCATATGCGGCGCCTCTTTCACGTAGACAAGACACTGTCGCAGCACTCGAAGCCGAATGGTGCTACGAGATTTCTCGCGCTGAAAACGCGGTGTGCAGTGTCCAACGTTGATGCTGCTATAACGAAGGTGATGTAAAATGGCTACATATGTTTGGCTAGTCTCGTAACGAGTCAAAGCAAAATGGTGGTGTTTCTTCTTTTCGCGTTTCTATTTTTGTGCTTTTGTATTTTTGTGTTATGGGTTCAACTTGAACTGAAGACCACGCAGCGAGCTATGGAAACGAAAATGATAGGTGTAACGTTAGGAGATAGGAAGAGAGCAGAGTCGGTGATGGAACAAACGAGGGTAAATGACATCCTTGTCATAATCAAGTGAAAGAAATTGGAGTGAACAGGGCATGTAATGCGAAGGCAAGATAACCGAAGCTCCTTAAGAGAAAGGGAATGGAATTCCAACAGAAGGCAAGTGCAGCAGGGGGCGGCAGAATGGGCAGATGAGATTAAGAAGTTTGCGGAGATAGGGTGACCACAGCTGGCACAGGAGAGGGTTAATTGGACAGATAGGGGAGAGGCCTTTGCCCTGCAGGGGGCACAGTCAGGCTGATGATGATGATGATTTTGAGTTGTCGTAGAGCATCTTATTGGATCATGGCACATATACATACAAACTTGCAGTATTTCTTTTTGTCGTGGTCTCGAAATTACGGGCAAATAGCGGCGGCAGAACTCTGGTTGCAGCGAAGCGCGTTGCCTCCGGAAGGGATACCCGATCGTGGCGTGATCCCGAGCTAGGCCCTGTGTAATCGGGAAACAAAGAGTGATCGCGCAAAGGCCGTTAGGTTTCCAGGAACACGAAGGGGGTCTGTCGAGCTTCTTCGTGTATGCGGGAGCGGTGAGGTAGAAGGCAAGGGACAATTAGGAAAAGAGAGTCAGGAGTGGGAGTCGCGGAGGCTTCGGTGAAGATGCGGACGGAGGGAGAGGACGATGAGTTGTATGCAGTGACGGGAGGCCACACCACGCAGAAGAAGCTCTCACGCGTGTATATAGTGCCAATAAACTTTGTGTCAGCTGCAACCACGGGATAGGGCACGACTTGATATCGATAGGGAAGAGAGATGAGAGCAAGAGGCAACCTTATTTCACCGAGCAGATCAATGCTTAGATTAGCGAGTGGAGTTCGTATTCAGTTGCGAGCAGGGATCACTAACATACCGATGCATAACGAGTGACTGTGATATCTATTATTTAACAATATGGCGACTTTCAGTCTTAAAAGGGTACTGAAGGCAGTCAATTATAGTTCTGAGTGATGGTTCATTCTTTGGCTCTAGCTGGAAATGTTGACGTTTCTCCGGCCGCAAAAGACGCATTTATTGCTGTGAAAATTTGATTTAGAAATCTTTCCGCCACTCGATCGAAACTTGTGACATCTTCACCAAAAGGGACGGGTTGCCACCGAACTGAAGTGAATGGCAGTGCAGCGTAGACTCTGGGATCCGCGCACGAAAGTCGGCGTCAACACATGCGTTTTAGTTGCGAGAATGGCCGGTAATGTCGACATGTGTATTTCTCGTTTCAGTTTTTTCTAGTTTTAAAGCTTTGTTTTCGACAAGAGTGGTCTATTTTTTATTAGGCCGCAGTATCCTACCGATTTGTGACGGAGCCTGAGCCTATTTTATAGCTCAGCAAGTGTCTTTTTTCTACCGATGCAGGCAAAAATCTGTTCGTTTTTAACGTCCGTTTGCAGCTGACGTAAGCGGAAGTATTCTGAGCCTATTTTATAGCTCAGCAAGTGTCTTTTTTCTTGCTTTCATTTTTTAATCCTGACTTCTGTACCCTTAGCGAAAGTGGACCACGACTCCGTTGGAACCTGCATACGATCCTTTATTTGACCCAAACTGGCATGTGCTTAATTCCTTGTTGTTTCGCATGCTTGGTGACCACATGCCTGATTATCGCATGTCTGAGCCTTCTGGCGCCGTTTGAGATCTTTAGCACTTGACTGAGTTGGGCCGAATTTTGGCGTTTGGAGAACTTGCGGTCTCGGTCTCTTCAAGCTAGGCGTTTCGATACAGCGCGTCACATCTGACATACGCCTCATATGATAAGATATGGGTATCCCTGTGCTGCACAGACATTCGTGCATTTAAATATTTGCTCTGTGCAAATCCGCCCGTCCAAAATAGACACCCATGCTTGTCTCGCTGCGACTGCCCCTTATAAAAATGGTCTATAGACAGTCTATAGACTTCTTATAGACTCTATTGCCATCCTATAGATGTTTATTTTTGTCTATTCATAGTCTATAGAACAAAGTCTATTAAAAGTGTATGGCCATAAATCTATAGACTGTCTACAGACTGTCTATAGCATTTGTATTGCCCATAGACTGTTCTCTAGGATTTGTCTATAGAGAGTCTATCGACTTTGTAGACAGAAGTCTATGGACAATCCATAGACTGTCTAAAATATTTTTCTAAGGGGTGAAGATGTCATGAACAGACGAGCTGAGGTCGAATTAAAAGCGTCAGAAGTAGGAGTAACAAAATGTCAAGCTTTCCCCTCATCACTTAGCTGAGCGGTATGAGGGAAAAAATTACGGGCAATCAATTAGACTGATGCGAAGGAAATGCGATAGCAATCTTCTTTCACTCGCCAATCTATTCCACTTCTGATCATATTCCAGTTCTGAGTACATTCATTGTCTTTCACTCCGCAATTTCGAAGTTTCGGAAGTCGAAATTTCGTCTTGGGAGGAGTGGGGAAGTAAGGAAGGTCTACAAGGTGATTTGACGCCACGGGAGGGTGTTACACTCTCCCTACTAAGTGTAGCTGTCAAGATTTTCTAACTGTAGCAGGCAATTTACACCAAAATTCAAGTTCTCGCGAGAAGATTGCGTAAATATGTTCGAACTGAGAAAAAGAAAGCGCCAAACTTTTCTCTAAGATTCGTTCGCTGTCTTCAATAGTCAGCACAGGCAGTCGTTCTTTAACTGCCGTGACACGAACGGCAAGATTAGCGTACTGTGTGATTTGTAAAGTTGGCTCGCAATCCTTTAGGAGGTTCCGTACGGTTATGGAGGATTTGACTGTACTGATCTAGTTGCGTAGCTTTCTGCCTGTGTTCCATACAAAAGTATATATATTATCTGGAATTCAGGGGTAGGCGGAAGCCCGCTCTCCTATCGCCCTCCCCCCTTCAGGATATCCATGTTTGGGTCTGTTAAAGCGTAAAGGAATACGCCTCAGTGATAGCGCAAGTGGAATTGTAGCATTGTGAATGGAGGTCATCACAGCTTCTTCGTACGCTTACGGACACCAGCGAGAAAAGCGCAGCCTGTCGCCATCAGTATCACACCCTCTCCCACAGTTCTATGTTACAAGCGAACCTCCAAACAAGCCGCCCGCCAGGAACGAACGCGCTTTCGCGGGCCGGACGGGTGACACGGCTCGACTGTCGCAGCTCGCGGAGCGTGCGCCATCTATGAAACGCGTCGCAAACTAGCCCGCGCCGAAACTCGCGTCCCGTCTCTACTTCAGCGGCGCTGTTCGTCAGCGACTCTCTCGCAAAAACAAAAGGCGCGTAATTTACGCTGCTCACTTCCACTGCGTTCGTCAATATCCGATTTGATCACGCATTAGAACTAAAACAATAAAAAAAAGCTGTTCCGAACAAGGTTGCAAGCTGGGAATGCCTGTCTCTCCTTTACTTAATTTCCGAGTTGGCGCGATGGTCGTCTTTTTATGCCTATCCGTGGAGCTTGAAGAAAAGGAGACTGAAGCGTGCAGTGTAAGTTCATGATACTGCTGTTACACACAAAACAGCTCCTGTCAACACAGCTCCTGTAAATAAACAGATAATACAGATGCAAAAAGATGTGAAATGTACTATCGCGCTCAATATGAGCTGCAACGACCAAGGTGCGCAAGGCCTCCGGAGCTCAGCTCTCGAAGTAGTGCGAGAACAGTGGTGCCGTAAAATTGATGCAGTTATCTGTTGACGCAAAGAATAAAGTACACTGAATGTTAGGGCAGGCTGAGGCACATTGATTTGTAAAACGGACTCAATCGCTTAATTTCTGGCACTTTGCAAGTCATACTGAGTGCGATGATATGTAAATCTATTGCTCATTGTGTTGAATGAATGAATGAATGAATGAATTGTTTACTCACTTGAGGAAAGCGGCGATCAATAAACGAATGAGTTGTTACAACGCTTGAGCGACACGGCGATGAATGAGGCAGCGGTTACGTAACCACTCCTTAACTGCCATTGTCATATGCTTCACACAGTTGCGTTAACTACGCGACAGTTCTTTTGTTTTTAACGAGGGTAAAATAATATAAAAGTCTGCATAGAGCACGGAAATGTGCAAGCCAAGACAAGTAAACTGAACTGCTACCGCAAATGAGAAACTAGGCACTCTGATGGAGTAATCCATAAGCAGTCAATAATGGTTCAACCGTTTTACGAGCTTCATGACCTAGCACACCTACTAGAGACGACAATAAAGGGAACTTGTGATAGCGCGCATACAATGCCGTCAGACTCCACACACTTTTTTTGCTCATCCTGGCACTAATGTGGAAGAAATTACGGCGCAATGTTACGACTGAAAGCCACCGCAAATGGAAGCATCTTTTCGCGTATCTTTCTGCGTCACTGACAGGCAGAAGAGATTCATCGCCCAGAAGCGAGCAATTATGAACCCTTGTTTATTTTTTGCATAGCAAGTAATTCGAGCTGAAAAGTTTTGGTCTACGTCAAGCGTTCGCGTCTCGGGACCGCACGTACTTACTTACCATTCGACGCCCCATGAGATTTTTCCTCGCAACGCCATACAGATGTCTTTCATTCATCTTTTGGCAATTTTGTGCATCGCTTAGTTTTCAGCCAGCAAATAATTTCATAACGGACAGGCGCGACACGGCCGCTAGCTGCTGTTCATCGCAAGAACACACAAAAGAGCACCGCAGGTTTCAAATAAGCACCTAGAAACTCTTTCCATTCTTACGCTACTCCTCCACTCAAGACCGGAACCGACGCGGAACGCAGGTCTAATTAGGCGCCAAGAAGGCAGGCGGGGGTTATGCAAAATGTGTGCATGCATTGGTTTGTGTGTGCGGAGTGGGATTTCTAGGGGGCTGGGTATGAAGAATAGGTGGTCGCCACAAACTCTGACAAATTGATGGTGCCCCCACGAATGCGGCAGACGCTGTTCCGTTCGCCAACGCAGCCGACCTCTTTTATTTCATTTTGGGTCCCCGCGCCACTGCTTGTCTCCGCTTCCGTCTGAGCTCAGCAGTCTCCGTAGTTTTTGTTTTCGCACCGAATGCGTCCTCGTCATCTCTGGGCTTCTAGCTCTGGTTGCTTTTACCGTTATTTGCGTTGCTCGGTCCGACTGCGCAGGAGAAATAAAACTTTGGCCGCGAGATCTCCACGCGTTGGGCTTCGCCCGTTAACTCCCAAGCATTCCGCAGAGAATTGAAAGCACCGCGAAGTCTTAGGAGGCGTGAGGTACAACTAGTTGCTCGAAAAACGCCGCAGAAACAGCCCTGCGTCTAAGGTCTCTCGGGAAGGGGCCGCAGATATAAAAAGAAATAAAAAGAACAAAAGACGAGGTTTCCTTTGGGAAAAGCAAGGCCGAGATTTTTGGGAGTGACAATCATTTGAGGCTGCAGTCGCACTCGCACTCGCGTCGTCTGCAACGAAGGTTAGCTGCATGAAAATGGCGATGGGGTCAGGAGAAAAGGGGGGGGGGGCGGTGATTACGGAGTTGCTTCTACAGTTGTAGGGAGAACCAAGAAGCGGCACGCCTCGGACTAATAATGCTTTAGTGAGCAGCCAATGCCGGAGGAGGATGATAGTGACGTCACGGGGAAACAGTCATCCTCCTCTTAATGGCGGGGGACCTGGGCCGTCGCGCTATGCCGTCTGATTGGTTCACTTCGTACGCCGCGTTGCGACTAGGCCCCCAACGCCGAGACGATTGGGAATAAACAAAGCGGCTGCACCATTAGTAGCGCGACAAGGCGTGTAACGACGGAATTGCGAGCACGCTACTGAGACAAAGGAGTAAGGGAGATAAAAAGAAGGAAGGAAGAAAGAAACGTTGTTCTAGACAAGGCGGAATTACTGCCAGCGCACACGGGTAGCTGGAGTTGTGTTTGATCTTGCGACGAGAGTGCACGACGCTTTAGGCCTAGCGCGATTCCGCGCCTACAGGATTTAGTTCAATTAGCACCGAACGTGCCGCTTCTCCCCTAGGGCATGGCTGGCGACGCGGGGGCACAAATTTTTATTTTTTTTATTTTTTTTGCCAACACAGGGTACGCCCCTCCTGCTGTAGTTTCGATTGCTCCTCCTCAAGTGCTACACGGTGCGGCGCGAAAAACTTGGCACTCGCTCGTGTCTTTTCTTACGCGATTCAAGCTCGAATTTGTTCCTTCGATCTATTGCCACTGCCACCACGACCAGGGGTTGCTTCCTTCGCAGGCGCACTTCGCCTTCGTTAGCGGAAAAAAAAAAAGCCAAAGAATGCTGCGTGCAGAAACAGAACAAAGACGTAGCTTTTTGTTTTCTTCAGGTCACACCAGTGGTAGCAAGCTGGTAGCTGCGATTCTTTGCTTTTGGTATTATGTTTGTTTGCCTAACTCATTCATCTGAGCTAGAAGTGAGCCGGGGAGCAACTTCTGTGCTTCTTTTCTCTTTGACCTCTTCCCTTTTCCTGGCTTTCCATCTTCTTGGTTCGCGGCTCCTCCTGACGGCGACTAGGGTAACAACAAAGTTCGCAACAACTGCGACACTATGCTCCGGCTCTCGCTGATGTTGTTGTCTCTGGCCGGGCCGGGTTAACTCACCTTTACACAAGGGAGTGAATCTCCCCGTGAGTGAGAATAAAAAAGAAGCTAAATAGAAGTAAGGAATGAACTCGCGCTTCTCAGCAGGGCGCGAACAGTGGCGGTGTAAAGAATAAAAGCAAGGAGGAAGATGGCGTCTGGTACCGAGCAAAGCAGACGACCCGGAAGCAAACAAACAAACCGGACTTCGGAGAAGCGGCAGGAGAACCGATTTCTCTGCCTATCCCGGTGCGCGTTTAATTGAATTAAGCGTCGAAACGTTACTTGGCTTTTCCCTAATTGAGAGACGCACACCGAGCTGCGTTCGTTGGACGTCACGCTACGCAACTGAGGCTGCGCTGGATACCCCCTCCATACCCCCAAACCTCTCTTTTTTTTTTTTCGTGCTTCCCTCTCTCCATCTGAATTCGAAGCTTTGGGATTTTCTTTTTTGTCCCAGGAAGAAAGCCGTTTCCTGTGTTCGCAATAAAAGTCGGCGCAAGATAAAACATGTCGGAAGCTAGTCGCAGGTGAGCGCAGTTTGGCACCGATAACAAGCTCACAATTTCGGAAACTTTCCAGCCCTTGCTTCTTACCCTGTTTGGAAGGCGTGCTAGTCCCTGTGGCTTTAAGCCACAGGCAACAAGGAAGACTCAGTTCGCTGGCTTTCTTTTTGAACGCACCTTCGCGCTCTCTGATTGGTCCAAAGCTCGCGTGACGCAAGCGCCCGTTCGGAGCCAGCTAAGGCGGTGAGGGGCGGGTTGCGCATAGTCACGTGGCAATCAGGTAGACGAAAGCAAACGAACATGCACAGCCACCCAGCTGCCTGGAGGCATGAACCTTTTTGTACTGCAGTGAATTCCTTGCAGCCTGAAGCTTTCTTTAATTTGACATTCAATTTTAGTTGAACATTTCTATTGCGTGTGCCGCAAGCTCTGATGCCTGAAAACATTCTTAGTTAAATAAATCTATTCGTAACCATCAGTCAGGCGAATTATCTGAAACAATGTCAAAGCACGCGCCACAGTTTACTCCCTGCTCGGTGGAACAGCACCATGACACGGAATTTGTAATACTATGTTTGATTAATGAAAAAGTTTCAATTGATGCCAAATAAATTATTAGGAAGGCCGATCGTATCGCAGAAGTGGTAAACTCGCATCTTTAGTTTCACTTAAGATTCTGCTTACGCTTAAAGATCGCAGAGTAAAAGGCAATGCGCCCCGGTGAAGACCACTGAGATCTTCGTTCGTGTGTTGTAATGGTCTGCCCATACTACTCACGATGAATCTACCATCCCGAAATACAGGGACGTGAAAGGGGACAGAACAAGCGCTGTTTTGTGCCCTTTCACGTTCCTGCCGTTTGTGCTAGTTGATTCACTACGACACCATAGCAACTTGCCCATACCAACCTGACTTAACCAACGCCATCAAAGGGCAACTGCAGCACTTTTTTGAGAATTTCGCGATATTCAAGGATTCAAATCTATGTAGGCTGTAGGTAAAGCATGCCAAGTGTTTTTGCACTAGTATTTGAAATAGTGACGTCATCGACGATTGAATTTTGCGCTTCTGCTCAATGCACTGGAGGTGTGCAGGAAAGTTCAGCGTGACGTCACGGAAGCTATGATTTCAAATTACCGCTGTCCTCAGCCACACCCTGCCCTGACTCGTTAGACGCTGCAAACAACTCTCGGCAGGGTTTGCCTTCGGTGGCATTGCTTTTTTCCTTCAAAGCAGGCGTTTGCGCGTTGGAAATGTATACCGATACCTTCGATGACGTCATCATGCGCCCCCCACTTGGCGTTGTGCGCTGCGGAGAAGCTTGAAGGGCGTCCGGATTTTAATCGGCGACTACTTCACTAGTTCAAGCGCTAGCCCAAAAAGACTTCGCATGCTTTACCTGCAAGTTTCACACATTCGACCCTCTTAAGCTCGTTGATTTCTAAAACCTATGCAGTTTCCCTTTAAGGAAGATATCCCCAGCTTCTCCAGACAAACTCAGCTCGCTTAGGCAAATCAACTTCTTCCTTTTCAGCGGGTTAGTTTGTCGCTTATGGCAAGGGATACACTGACAATACATTCCATCTGACGATGATTAATACCTAGCCCACGGCCTGCACGACAAATATCATTGGAGTGTCTCAGTGAAAACACTAAGTGTACTTGTCGTACTGCACGCTACAGCGTACGCACGTGAAAGCGCGGTTGTCGCGCGTCTGGCGAGTCGTCGTTCCGCGCGACACTCACGTGTGCAGAGCCCCGCGTCAGTGCAACTAAATCAAATGGCTGAACGAGAACGGTGCTACAACTCAAAGGCTGGGCTGAGAGCGAGGCTGACAAGAAGGTAAAGAGAGAAGAAAGAGATAGAGGGATAGGTGAATAATGTACACGCAGGCGGACACGTCGTATGAGGAGGTATGAATGCGGTGAGGTTTTTCTCCCTTCTACTTCTCTCTAGCTCCTCTATCTCTCCATCTCTCTATCCCTACGTAGCACAGTTACTGAGCTTGATTTACAGCCGCGAGAAAAGGAATGAAAGCAAAAGCACAGCTAACAGAAAGCGGAGAACGGGAGAACTCGCGTGAATACTTTGAGCGAGGAACGTTGAGAAAGTGAGGCGAAAAGAACGGCGTGCGAGAGTGTAAGCGTGGTAATGACACTATGTGGCAGTATGTGAGTGTGGTAGAGTGTGCGTGGTATCGTGTATGTTGTCTCGTGTGTGTGTGGTGGGGTGTATGTTGCAAGGTGCATGGGTTGTGGGCGTGCAGTGCACATAATGCGATAGTGTGTGTTGTGGCATGCGTGAGATAGAGTGTACTTTGTGGTGTGTGTGTATGTTACAAGGTGCATGGGTTGTGAGTGTGCAATGCACATAATGCGATAGTGTGTGTTGTAGCATGCGTGCGATAGAGTGTACTTTGTGGTGTGTGTGTATGTTACAAGGTGCATGGGTTGTGGGTGTGCAATGCACATAATGCGATAGTGTGTGTTTTAGCATGCGTGCGATAGAGTGTACTTTGTGGTGTGTGTGTATGTTACAAGGTGCATGGGTTGTGGGTGTGCAGTGCACATAGTGCGGTCGTGTGTGTCGTAGCATGCGTGCGGTAGAGTGTACTTTGTAGTGTGTGTGTGTGGTAGTGGTAGTGGGTATATTGTAGTGCGCGTGTGGTAGTGCGTATAAGCGGTGGCATGTGCGGTAGCGTGTAGTGTGTTTGTGGATGTGGATGTGTGTACGTTCCAGTGTGCATGTAGTACACTGCATATTGCAGTGTGCATGTGGAAGTGCGTGTGGTAGAGTGTATTTGGCAGTGTCTATGTTGTAGTGTGCGTGCGGTAAGGCGTATGTTTCGCAGAGCTAGATTAAATTAGTCATTCGGAAGAGGAAAAGCCAGTAAATGACTCATTCGCGGTGAACATCTCAATCGGGCCTCGAGGGAATTTGGGATGAACAAAGGGGTGAAGAAAGCAAAACAGAATGAGTCGTCGTAATGGACGGCTAGAAATTTTTTTGGAAGAACTGGAACCCTTTAACGTGCACTGAGATCGCAAAGCAGACAGACTGCTTCTGAAGATGCTGGTCATGCAACAATAAACGAAACGAAATGTGTTCAATTTAAATCGCTTCAATGTCATGTTTTTATGTAATACCGTCGAATTGGTACCTAGCCAGAAGGTAGCAATTACAGAACACACCGAATCAGAGGAAAGTAAAGCGAGATAAAAGTGAAAAAAGCTCCTGGAGACAATGAATAAATAATTGATTTTTTCATCGCGAGGATTTTGCATCGTGGGCTACAGTGCACAACACATTAGATGATTTCAGGCCAATTTAAAATGCTTGGAGTTCTTCGAAGCGCACCTACACAGGACCGACGAGAAATCGCATTCCAGCTCCATCAAAATATGGTCTCGTGCAGGTTGAAGAATGTTCCCCAGGTGGTAGGTACTTATTCTGAGACCAGAAAAAAAAAATAGCGCGCCTCAAAACCAAGAGCTTTGTTTTGGCACATAGAAATGAACTACGCAATCAAGTAAACCTTTCATGAAAGATCTGATGACCCGTTCACTCGCGGGTGCCGTGCAGCTGCGCAAGGGACATGAGGGGGGCTGATTTTCGAAAGCTCCGTTCATTATTTGGCGGAGCGCCAGCGTTGTCCAAGTAGGTTAAGTGCACCCACGCACACCCGAAAGCACGCCTGGTATGTGCCTGCACTTCTTTCTCTTTCCCCTTTTCCATCCCTTTCCTCAAGGTTAGGTTGGGAGTCCACTAAGAAAGACAACTGCCGTGCCATTCCATTCTTCGTAGCCTAACTTCCTAACCTAGCTACCTCCTGAAGCCCACGTAAACGACCTCACCGGTCCTAAGGAGTCTATCACAGCCAAACGAAGGCAGGAAGATGGTGAAAAGAGAGAGCAAGAAAAAAAAAAGTGGGGGGAGGGAGGGGGGGGGGGGAGGAGGCGAGGCGATAAGGGGGCACGAAACAGAAAGGAGACGCACGGACCCGACGCTGAGGCACAGGCGCGAACGAGACAGCGAAATCGTTCCTCTGCGCGACAAGTTTGACACCAGTGTGGCGGCTTCGACTGGCACGAAACAAACGGCAGCTCCTCCTATTCCAACCTCCTCCCGCAGTGGCATACCCCGTAATAAGCACGCGACAGACGCGAACGCACAGACACACACACACACAGAGAACCACGGGTTCCCGCAAGCACACACACACGCGTTCCGTGACGCAACGAAATGAAAACAAACCGGCAAACGAGGCGGGGAAATGAAGGACCTTCTCTCCCTCTTAAAAAGCTGCCCGCCGCTGCTGCCACTGGGCTCGACGAGTATCAAGCGGCGGCCTGACGATGCCAACGCTGTCTCGCTTTTAAGAGTGCCACGAAGGCTCGTCAGAAAGAAGGAAGGGGAGGTTTGTCGCCGTAGGCGAGACCTGGGGAAGGGGTATCCCGAGGCGCAAGAAGGCTAGTAGACAGACAGTCGTCGGTTTGAACCGCGAACTGCGTCAACGTATACAGAAGCGGCAGCAGCGAGCGACAGAAGCAGCAGCAGCCGCAGTAGCTTAGCTGCTGCTGCTACTTCGGAGCACGCCTCACACAAAACGCGCGAGAAGGCTCGCTTTTCAAAGCGTCGCTCGCGCGGGCGTTGCGGGAGCATAAAACGCCCGACGCGAGTCCGCGACTCTGATGAGTAACGTCCGCCGACGCCGCGCTCCTCTTTCTCCCATCTCTTTCACTCTCTCTCCTTCTCTCTCTCTCTCTCTCTCTCTCTCTCAGGCCCCGCGAATTATTTGTGGAGCTACCCTCTCCCCATTCTCCGACCTTCTTCCTCCCTCCCCCATCCAGCGCCCTGTCTCATAAGCCGGCCTTTCTGCGAGGACAGAGGATAGGAGACGCCGCGCGTCAGGCTTGAGGCAAAGAAACAGCGCGGCGAAGTCCTGCGACACTTCAAGTCCCCCCACCACCACCCAGCGCTACTTTTTTGTTTGTTTATTTATTCGTGTTTATGTTTATTCATATTGCGCTGTGTGCGAAATGCGTGCCAGGAGAACAGCAAAGAAATGGGTGGGGGTGAACCGGGGCGCTGTATTTATTGCAGCCTTTCCTTCAGGGCGACGCGACAATATTGTTCCGACAAACGGAGCATTTGATACTGTTCAAAAGTGGAGTAGTTGCAGTTGCAGCGAGCTGACTCGTCGTCACAGTTTTCGGCGTTGCATATGCATATGCGTGCTCGTTGTAGCTTCGCAGGTTTTTGTAGGTTCTGCACTCAATAATGAGCCAGCCGTAGAATCCGGTCGACGACGATTGAGACGCGAAATAATACATCCACTCCAGCAGAACTGGACGGAAAGGTTTGTTGCTGTCTGTTTAGTTTGTGTATGCCAGTGTGTGTGTAGCCAACCATTTGAACGGGTCATCATCACCATCATCAACAGCCTGACTACGCCCACTGCAGGGCAAAGGCTTCTCCCATGTCTCTCCATTTAACCCTGTCCTTTGCCAGTTGCGACCACCGTATCCCAGCAAGCTTCTTAATCTCATCCGCCCACCTAATTTACAACCCAGTTACGTAATGTTTTCGGACGATATTCGGTGGATGACCACTGCTCGACATGTTAAGCATGACCGGACTCAGCGCTTATAACCAAAGAATATTTCTTTTCAATTCTTCAAGCCTAAACTTGGATTGCCTTGATGATGATGAAACATTAAAAAAAAAGAAAAAAAGCAAGCGCGCACATACATTCACGCATCGCGTCACGGGCTTGTGTCCTCAGATTGTCACCGCCTCAAGCAATCTGTGTTCAAAAGCCTTCGCATACCTTTTATGCGCACAAACAACACCTTCATAAACACAAAATAGTCAAACCTCTTCGTAGAAACGGTCGACGCGAGCGTTGTCGAACTAATTTATTAGGACCGCTAGGACGTGAGAAAGAGCGGCCCCGGCGACCGTGGCTATCGCAGTTATCTATATATACGCACACGCAACGGAGCCAAGGAGCAGCAGGCCTCCTTCAAGAGCCGCAATTGCTTGATGGGGGTCGAGCCGCAGAGGAGCTGGCCGCGGGGCAGGCTGGCTGGATGGCTGGCTTGACAGAGCGCGCGCCCGTCTCCTCCTCGCCTCCCCCGTGAGTGGCAATGTCCTCATCCAGTTGACCTAACCCCCACAGCCCCTCTAGGCGAGGGGAGGGGGGGTCGCTCAAACGAAAGCATCCGGTCTCTATTAGCACAGCCTCGCCCTCGGCTGCCTGCCCTGAGAAGCCACCCGGAAAGGCTCTTCCTCGATGCCCCCCCGCGACTGCGGGTGCCGTCCAACGGTCGCTCGGACCGTCCGACGACTCCGATGTGGAGGTCGCGGTCGCAGCGATGGCTGTGTCGGGGCGAACGAGAGAGCAACGTGATACCTGGTTGCCTAATGTACCATCTGATACACAGCCCGCCAAGCCGTTAATCCCAACCCTTATAAAAATGGTCTACAGAGAGTCTAGAGACTTCGTATTGACTCTATTGACTTCCTATAGATATTGCTTTTGGCTATTCGTAGTCTATAGAGTGTCTATAGACAAAAGCCTACTAAAAGTGTATGGCCATAAATCTATAAATTGTCTATAGACTGTCTATGGCACTTGTATTGCCTATAGACTGTTGTTTAGGATTAGTCTTTAGACAGTCTATAGACACTCTATAGACTGTCTAAAACTTTTTTTGTAAGGGAACGGTGTGGTGGACTGTAAACTTTTGCAGCAGATGATTCATTTATATCTGTCGCAAAACTGCCAAGATATACGACGGCTAGTAAAAAGACCTTACTGTATTCTAGCACGCCTTGATCATGGTCACAAAGTAGGCATGTCACCATGTGGCTCAAAATGTTTTCTCGTGTTTTGTACACAAATTTTGTGTCTAAGTGAGTTATTACTCCTTCACATGCGCTCAAACTCACCTATACAGCTGTGAAGGAAACCTATACAGCTCTCACAGAAATTTCTTAGCTGAAAACCAATTTGTCCTGGTCCGGGGTCCGAACCCGGGACGACCGCCTGTTCAGGGCAGTCGGTCTACCGACTGTCGGTAGAACGACTCCACCTTGGGAGATTACCATTGAAAAATGGCCCAAGCCAACGCAATTCCCCTTTCGAGTGGTCGATCAATTCGCTCTCGTCCTGCTATCTGCTAACCGTTCTGTTTAGCTCAGTTGGTAGAACTACTCACAACAGGCGACGGTCCAGGGTTGGAACTCCGGATCAGGATGAATATTTCTCGAACTACGAAGTTTCTGTGAAAGCAGCATAGTGTTCCTTTGCAGCCTTATGGCTACGCTTTGTAGCATGATTATTAGTAATTGCTTCGTTATTTCAGATCTACTCCACTTTGGGGTATTCCCTAAACACTGGACCAATAATTTGTGTCTCAAGGAAGAACCTTCCCTGTGACATCACTGGAATCCAGGAAGCTGTTATCTCTCTCGCTTTTGTTTTGAATGCTGGAATCCCGTAGACCCTCCTTTCAATATGCTTTTAGTGCCACTTATATACTGCATCATCAGACACAAGTACACCATTAAGCCCTGCGGCTAGCTGTCTTTGGTTTCCATGGCCCCTTACGCGGAAAAAAAGAAAACATCTCCAATATTCCCTACGTACAGTATGCACGATGCACCGCGCTCTGCACTGCACTCTGAGAGTCAACTCCATTTTCTTAAACGCTGGAGTAGGGCTGGGAGTCGACGTATATGAGCATTCTAAATGAAAAACAGATGAATTTAAAAGCACCGGCGAAGGAAGTCGACCCATCCATAGCTGCATCTCGCACTGGCCATTGTAAAAACGAGAAACCATGTGAAAAGAAATTCTAAACAAGAACTTCCAGATTGTCCACCAGAGAAGGCCTTCACTCCAAAGATCTTATGTGGCGAGTTCTCACAGGATCATGTGACCAAATAGGCCCCATTATACGAATACAGGTTCTCACTGCCCAACAAGTGAGCACAGGAGTTTTCCTCTAAGAAACGCCATAGTGGTGAGGAGTTTACTCCAAAGAAACTCCCCCGCACAGTTCATCGCTGCAAAACAGCACAAACACTTAAGCGGGCAAGGAGTAAATTAATCGTCGGTAACACGGACAGCACCGACGGCTTTGCCTTGTTACTTAAATGCAGAACGCACAAGGACTTTATCTACGAGCTTACCGTGAAGAACAGCGGAAGAGAGGCGGCAGGAACAACAAAGATGAAGTCGTTAGCAATGGAAGCGAGACTGAGACTCCCCAAGTTTTTTAAAGAGGTGTATAGTATACCTCATGCACCTGTCCCTACCGGCCGCAACGGCGGGTGATTTACGAGGCTAAATTTTTCGCGAAGCTCCACTCACCAGGGCGGGTACTGCTGAAGCAAGTGAGAGGTCTCACAAAACACACAAAAAGAAAGAAAAAAAGTACACAGCAGCGTATACCTCGCGCGAATCGAAGGAGCGTCGGCCAGAGTCGACTAATGGTTCCCGCTTCCTCTACGCACTCCCACGCCTTCACGGTCATTGCGATGCGTTGCTTTGTACAAAGCTTGTAAAGCGAGATACTCTCAGCATTCGCGGGTATGATTAACAAGCGTCCCTTCACCACCCCGGTGTCCTTGCTAAATGCAAAATCATCTGCCAGGTGCTCTGTCATCAGCGGGGTGAAACAGTGCTAGTAAAGATAATAGCAAGTGTCTTGAGGCTTACTCTGAGGGACACGCACTTATTCTTACACTTCTTACGTTCTTTCTGCGTCCATTCTCACCTCTGGTAACCGCTTTTAAAGCACCGTTTTACCTTCAGTACAGCTTTCAACGTTGGTGGCTTCATGCGACTTTCCAAAAATGATCTGCGGGTTAGAGATGCAGGTTGCGCTGATTTTCAAAATAAGAGAGAACAGCGGCATGTCTCAATTTTACATCCGCTGGTCCGTGTTTTTGATGCTTCCTTTTGGCACAATTGCTAACGCCACGCCCTTCAAGAAATGCGTTATTTTAACAATTAGAAAAAGCAACTTACATAAAACTAGTTACCCACGGAACTTGAATCACACATCTCTGTTTTGAGTCAGCTTCAAAGACGTTACTGTTCGTCGAAATATCGACGCGGCCGCGCCTCCCACGTAAATGTCTAACTAATGCGAAGTCACCACCGAGACGTCGAGTATAAAGCTGCTTCGTAAAGGAAATTGATGTCGGCTTATACCGATAGGTTACTTCCACTAAAACGGAACTTTTCGGAAAGTTTCGTTCGAAGCCACCAAAGATTAAAAAAAAAGTAACGGTCGATTTGCATAGTTAGGCAAATTACGTGAGCTATAACTTATGTTTTCACTTCGGTTTCGGTGTTCGAATGTATTGTTCACAGAGACACCTTCGTAGACGACCACCTGAGATTTTTTAAGAGATCTTGTCCCAAAGGTACCCCAGCGTTACGCATCAGCAGCACTAGCAGCAATCGTGGTGGCCGTAATAGTAGTGTTACAGGGAAGTATCCATCACAATCGATAGCCTAAATACCTGCAGCAGTGACAGTAATAGTAAAAATTGTCAACAGTAAGAGCAACACAGCCCTAACACTAATGGACTCAACGGCAGTCGTAGCAACATTCACTGTATCATAACTAGTGGTACTAGCAGTAGCGACAGTGATACTATAGTAGTAGCATCCGCAGCAATATTTTGTCTTACTAGCTGAAAAAGCATGCCAGTAGCTAGTGAATATAGTCTATAAGAAATGCAACAAATGTTAAGTCGGAGCGCAACGGACTAGAAATAATCCAGCCATATGAATATAGTAGCTTAAAGATTGGAGAACCCTGTAGTTGTGAAGCCACAGCTGCTGACGCGCGTGCTGAGTAAAATAGTGCACGCACAGCCCTCCCAAAGCCTGACGTCAAGAGGAACAGCGGGCAAAATCGTAAAAGTGTACGCGCCCACTGGCGTCCCAGGGGACATGCCTGTGAAAGGGCTAAAACGAAAGCGTTTCGCACTTGTGGCGTGTGCTTCGTGAAACGGAAGCTGTCAACCGAAGCGTTTTGTTTCACGGGGGACGCCATAATAGTCTTAAAAGAGAGCGAAAGGGACGCGGCGGGGCGTCATGGGAAACGAGCTTGCGCAGCTGCTTTAGGCGGATAGCCGAGTGAGCTAATGAAGTCCGGTTCTCGGAACTCCGCACGTGTCGCCAGACGCAGAAGGGAAGGAAGTTGGCACGGCGAGAAGAAATATAGAAGTGGTCGGAAGCGAGGAACCAAAAATAAAATCCCCCACACGGACCCGGTCTCGCAAGAAGTTTTACGGCGGCTCAGACGAGTATACACCTCGGCAGGAAAGTGTTTTTGGAACTCTTCGAAAATTAGCACCACGGCTCAACGAGGTCGCAATAAAACCATCTGATACAGCATTCAACGTATACTGATGACCGGGGAAAACTCGCATTGAGAAGCAACATAAATTCGTAAACTTTTCTGATGCGTTAATGAAATTAATTAAGGTTATACGGAGCCGAGATGATACATGTGATTCACAATAAACTCGAAAGGATTAAAAAGGGAGTAACCTGCCTTCTAGCGCACTCTCTTTTAGGGGAACGGTATGCTGCCCAAGCCCCTAGGTAGATTTCCATCACTGAAAATACGGAGTACTTAAGGTGTGCCACGGAAACAAATTCCCTCTTCAAAACATGCGAAATTGTAGCAGTTACAAAGATTTTAATCGAGGTTTCAACCTCCTCTATTTGCTAAACTCAGGACCTCCGGTGCCGCGTTCAAAAGCGTCCTCCTATTGCTAACTGCGTCAAGTCACCATGCTATGCAGTGGACATATATCCCCGTTGCCAAGAGTAAGCATTTCGTACATTCAGTGACCGAAATCTACTCCGGGATTTGCGCAGCATACCCTGCTCCTAAATGGGACTATAGAGAACAGATTACTCTCCTTTCATTCCCATATAGCTCATTCTGGTTTAGAATGTTCCAAGAATCTCGAAGAGAGCATCCTGCATGATGGCAAAACTAACAGGGGTAGGGAGGCGAGCGAAGACGACAACCAAACTAACCATTACGTGAACCAATATTCGAATATCTTTGCTAAGCTGGCTTCCGGTTCGAAAAAAACACAGACGATCTCAGCCCACATTGAACACCTGTCCAGTGCTGCAATCTGGTGTCGCGTAGTGGCACCTTATGCCATTGACGAAATTCACAAAAACTTAGACGAGATGGTGTGCACTTGTTGGCTAATCTTGACCGCCTAATCTAGCTCTGTGTAACATCTGCAGGAGTGCGCTGATGGTCAGGCTGCTGCGAGGCAACGTGGTGAAATTGCACTTAGGGACGAAGGCGACAGAAACCAAATGATAGTGTCATTGCTAAAATTGTCAATCTTTGCAGCGGTGTTGTCTCCTCACTTCACTCGTTTTTGTCTGTTAGCGCAGCTTTAGTTTCGCGATTATGTCTTTACGTAAACGTTTTGCTGTACAATTATTGGAAGCTCCGCGAGTAGAAACAGAAAAACTTTGTATGCCTGAAACATCATCAGCAATATGAATCCTAATAGTAATTCGCCGAAGCTGGTGTAAGTAATGCGAACTACTGGCATATTCAGCAGCGTAGCAAGCCTCGAGCTCGGCGCATTCATAGAATGTTTTAAAACGCCACAATGAGCAAAGCGCGTGGTACTCCAGCAGTGCATATCTACGGAGCAAGGAAAAGTTTGGTAGCGACATATAAAAAAGAAAGGAAAGAGAAGGGTAGGGAGGAAGCACGGATCCCAGCCGGCAAAACTCTCGCAGCTCTGTCAGGTCGCGAACTCGCAAAGGGTTCTTAATGGTCCCGCGAGGCCACTCTGCAACAAAGTGTTCTAAAGAAGCACACGCGGTCTGAGCCTACGGCGTGGGCACCGGCGTAGTAATTATAGAAAGCACGGAACAGCCACAGCTCGGCTATATAGAGAGCGCTTTGAGGGAAACAGCGTAGGCAGAGCGGTAAAACGGAGCTAATTACTGGGCTGTGCGAAGCAAGGAGTGCGAGGAAAACGGGCAGTGGAGCACACACGGCGAGGCACACTAAATGTTCCGGCACACAGGTACAAAAAAAATTAAAGTAATGTAAATTCATTGCTTTATGCATGACGTGTGGTTCACACTGCAGTCAGGTTTACCTGATAAACTGCGTTTGGAGGCAGGTTCAAAGGGGAAAAAAATACAAAGCTTTTAATTTCCTTTTTTTTTCTTTATTTTATTTTTCGAGTTTGGAAACTTCGGAGTGTGGAAATATTCTTTAC
This sequence comes from Amblyomma mixtum, assembly GCF_055824585.1. Lineage (NCBI taxonomy): Eukaryota > Metazoa > Arthropoda > Arachnida > Ixodida > Ixodidae > Amblyomma > Amblyomma mixtum. The sequence continues at coordinate 62,213,051 of NC_143019.1, forward strand.
GACCGCAAGAAAGCCTCCTTACTAAATATGACTGTGCTAACTGCTATCAATAAACGAATTTTAGTCACAAGTTGATACAGTTAAGTCCCATTTATTCTCTTCTTTAACGAACTTCTCTATTTTACGAGATTGCGGCCTGCTTCCTTGATTGATGGCGTTTTGCCTACACTCCATGCACTTAGTGCAACTCAAGTATTGCTCTGTGAAATGCATATGGCGCGTGATACGATTTGCAGCAACCACGTAGACGAACGTTATAACGATGCAATTAGAGACGCGTGGCGAACGAATATTGTAAAAGTCCTGTTATTATTCTCCCATTTCGTTCAATCCCGTGCTTACATTGTTTAATCGCAGCAGACAGAGAGTCATGCAGTGGCAGACTGTATGACTCAGTCTCAGTAAATCGAAGCGTTTTAGTTTTTCAGGGGAGTTCCAGCAGCTTATGATTCATGAGCACATGACTTGCTGCTGGTATAGCACAGAGAGCGCCGAGCAAAGCATGAAAGCTGCAGGCAGTCCCGAAAACGTCCTCTTTGTGCGAAACATCGTTTCGAAAACAGCCGCTGCGCAAACTTCAAGCACGTGTTCAACATGCTCCCATAACTGAACCTGACTTCGAACTTAAAAAACAAAACAAAAACAGCTATTAATGAATTGCCTAAAGAGCGCTAACGCATTCAGAACGCTCACAGCATGCCAGACGATAACTTTGTCAAGCACGTACACACATCTCCCTAATGCGCAGGTATAGGGCCTCCTATTCCAAATTACACTGGCCAATGAAGATGCGTTTCCCACAAAGTTCGTCGCATTGCGGGGAAGAAGCGGATACAGAGAAAAAAAAAAGCGGGGGGGAGAGAGAGGGGGGGGAAGGGGACAAACGAGTTTGGCGAGGCTTTTCGAGCACAATTAGCGCCGGCTGAGACAGGCAGAAGCCTTTTGTCTCTAAAAATGTTCGATCAAACGCAACCATCAGCGTCGTCGCCGGATTTCGGAAAACGTATACTTCAGTTCTCACGAAACGAATGCGGAGAGAAAAAATGTGGTGGAGAGGGCAGAGAGAGGGAAACTCGAAAGAGTGCGCCTAAACCCCCAGCGAGTCTTTGCGTCAACAGGCTCTGTTAGACACCTTCCTCTGAATTTCGCATCACCGCAGTCATTCTGCCCCATTGAAAAAAGGCACCCAGCAGAGCTTCGGTGTGGAACGGTTCGCAAGGAGAGAGAACCAGGAGGGTAAGGGAAGGGGCGAGAGTTGTCGAAGGGTACTCTGCATTCAAAACGTGGTAAAACGCAATTCCGCACACAGTGTACAGAGGTTGTGACAGAGCGCGCGCCAAACCGGGTGGCGCTTTCGCGCCGCAATTAGCGTCCGAGCGGCATAACAGCGCGCGCTTCTAAGAGCGCCCGCTCGCGCGAGCTCCCTCTTGAAACCGATCCATCTGCCGGTCGCTGAAGCGGAGGTAACTCGCACCAGCGCCACCGCGCGCCAGAGCACCAACGACCGCGAAGCGCGTGTGAAAGCGGCAGATCTGCGAGTAAGACACCGCCGTGCACCGTAGCGACGCCAAGTGGCGGGTGGCTTTTGAAACGAATTACTGTTGCGCAAACGAGCTTGTAATACAAGACGTATATAACCATGCCGGCGGCGACAAAAGATTTTGGTTTGAATTTTCGCGTCATTTGTGTCCGTAGCTCGCGCGAATCTCTTCGGACAGAAAGGCACGCATCGTCATGGACAGCAATTCTGGACAAGGCGCCATACACCCCGGCTTCGAGAATTCGAAGTTCTCCGCGAATGTATACCAGCTATAGTCGTATGCTTAAGAACCGGTCGGACGCCTGAACTGGACGACAAGGGAAATGAGCTTCACCGCTGTGGCACTGGGAGAGGTTAATCCCTTTCATACGTTGCGCAACGAGAACAGGGCTGACCACTTGTAACTAATATATCTTAAGCGTCCTGAATGCAAGGGTATGCCGCTCGTCATGATCACATGAATCACACTAGAACGGTGTTGTGGGCCGATATTGAAACGACTGTGTATTAAAGTTTCGTTGAAATCTAATCAAAAAAGGATATATAATACAGAAGACCGTCAAGCTTCAGCGCGTGTAAATACATGAGCTTTAATCTCAGTTTACACCACAGGTGACGAGTCAACGTTAATCTCTTGCCTCTGCATTCGAGCCGGTGAAACTTTCATAATTTTGAGGCCTATCATGTGTACTTACTGAAAGTACTTGCTGCTCATATGCAAATTGCAGTTGCCTACGCCGTAGTGATACCAGTTCAATGCAGTAATAATTATATCACCGATGTTAATTAAATTCATCTCGATAGGCACCTCTGAAAGCATTGGGCTATTATAAACTGTGCGGAAAATGTGCAGAAATGTAAAGAAATACTTAAGTTTCGAGTAGGAGCATGCAATATGTACAAATGAAATTCATGAAGGTTTTCCTTCATTACTAAAGTAGCTAAAGGTGAATAGAGTTTTCACATACACAGGGCGGCAAGTTACGTCCCTAAGCGTGCTGAAAATAAACTTTATAGCGCGCCGCAATACGTCCAACGTCGTCACTTTTTTCACCAGTTTCCAAAATATCAGCGCTGCATTGGCTTTTCATTTTGATATGCACAGTGTGCATCGGCAGCAGCGGCTTCTCACGCAGTCAACGATACGGAACCGTTCCACTATTCAGTCCAAATGCCGAGACGATGCTTTCCCAGATCCGGTTCCCTTTCGTCGACATTGGAGTCAGAGAGGGACCGGCTTTCCATCCAAGCCCACAAGCCGCTGGGAAAGCGCAGAAAACTTCCTTCCCGCGTTTACGAACGCGCAAGCTCAGCTCTGCCAGGCGTCTAAATTTGCTTCACCGCGCGTATGCGCGCGTCTTACGTGACAGAAGAAGCCGCACGCTTACTCAGCCGGCAACTGAGATATGCATAAGCCCAGAGTCAGGTACGCCACGCCTACCTGCTTTGTTTTTCTCGGCAGTGTGCAAAGCGTCGCACGGGCACAGGCAGCGACAGAGGTGTCGCATGGCTTCATGTGTGTTGGCCGACTATGGCACAACGACTAGGAGGCTGTGGTGTGAATCTCCCACCGCAGCGAGACAGCAGCCATGTGTGCGAGCGAGGCGGGCGCTTTCTGAAGTTTGCCTTTCGCTTGGGGACACTGCACAGTTCCTCTCTCTGCCTCGCTTTGTATATTTTATTTATAGAGCTCCGTCTCCTGGTCGAGCGACAGGAGTCGAGTGACCGCGCACACCTGAGACCCCTGGGACAACAGCCGCCAAGCGCGGTCGTCGACGTGTCTCGTATGCGTCACGTCACGCGACACGCCGGGCGACAGTCGCGTTGTCCGACGGTCGACCGCAGTGCATCGGGACAATGGACTGTGGTCGGGTCCTTGCTCTGAAAGATTCGCGATCGGCAGCCGTTGTGTGTGGTCTGGGGCGCCCTCCAGTATGTCCCCGCACTGGCTTTTCCGTCCAGACCGTATACAACCGTTGATGACGAAATAGCCGCCATCTCTGGAATAAGTCATTTTATTTCAGTTGATTACCGACAGCAGTAATGGCTAAGCGTTTATCGCTAGGTGGCTGCTTAATATGTTTATTCTGATTGCGCACGTTAAAGGGCCCCTGCATTTGTCTATTGTACCCCATTCCCCTCTGTAATTCCCTCGGGGCCTGAGGGTACTGAAATAAATAAATAAATAATTATAGTAAAAGTAAATGTGCAGCCGTACCCTATATGACGTACCTCTACGTATACTCCGTCTTATTTATGAGGCTGAGGTGCGTTAAATATCAGATTATAAATGAATTATTTCGTTTTAAAGCAGGAACTACGCAGTAAAAGGAGACGAAAATGCTTCTCGAGCGGCTAACCTCTTATTTTGTCCAGCTATATTCGTAATAACCGGAAGAAAGTACTATTTGGTGTAACCATTCACATTTTCACGGAAATCGCTCTGCTGGTTAACCATAACGGTTATGCAAATAAAAATCAATTTATCCAGCTTGTTCCTGGCTCGCCAGGGGCTATATTCTTTAACCATCTATTTACGTTCTATCCCACATGGTTCTCTGTCATCAGTCGCTGCCTTCATAGACGTAGGTCATATCAGACAAGTGCTCACGCCAGTCGTGAGAGAAACGCACCCCCGATGACGCTTGCTTGCATAATGACGCCTCGAGCCCATGTTGCGCTGGACGATCGGCGCCGACGCCCACGAATGGCGGAGCACGAAGAGACTTTTTCACACGCCAGACGAACTTTATCGCCGCAAATGCAGACTTGGCAATAAAACTGGGCGTCATTTTTCAACCGGACTGGATTCGGCAGCAGGACGTTTGCTAGCGTCGGCGCAGCGACCACACCAGCTTTGTCAGCGATTGGTCGTTTGCTTTCCCGCCTGCTGTTGCTTTCGTCACATTGACGTTATGGCCAAATGGCAAATCAAATTTATCGTTATACGATAGGGCTGCAGAACAACCTTTGCTGGGCGCGCGAATTATTTGCAAGGAAACCTTTTTCAATCGCCAAAGCTCGACTTCGAAGCTGCACCGTTTATGGAACGTGGTTCTTATCCAACCAAGAAAAAATGACAGCTTCGTGTAAGTCATATTCACTTAAAGTACGGGACCACAGAACACAGACTCATGACACGTTTTTGTCGAGAAGTACCAAGTGATGAGATAGTTCTCCGAAACTTCGTTTTCGATGGCTCTTCAACTACATTCTTAAGCATTATTAAAGCTCCAATAACTGCTTGCTGCACAAACAGCAGGTAACCCCTGCAGTCTCAGCCTAGAAATAAGCTGGGAAATGCAGTGGTATATGTTATCAAACAATACGAATTCCAGCAACGTCAATCGAAATTGACGTTATTTTAATGGAATTCTGAAAAGGAAACAACTTCTGCCAAAAGTCTATTTAAAACAGAAATAATGACATATAAATAATTAAACACACAACGAAACATTGAGCTACGCTCGGGAAAAAAAAGATTTCAGAAGAAAGCCCAAAAGGCAGTTCCGCCCAAGCGGTTCATTTCCGAGCAGCTATTACCGGGCAACGAGTCCCACGAGTCCAAACACACGGCCATACACAGCAACCGTACGCACAGCAAAGCCGCAGGGCGGGCCAGCAGGTCAGCAAAAGGAATATATACAAACAGATGAATGACGTAGAGGGATCGACGCATCGGGCCACGAACTCATCATCACCTTTCGGAGACAGCAATGACTTCCGTCACCTCCCCCCGCTCATCCCCCCCCCCCCCCCCCCTTCACTGCCTTGCATGGCCAACGCTAACGCAGTTGTCGTGGACAGAACCGACAAAAGCCCATTAGCGCGGACGAACCACTGCCGCAACCCCCGAGGCGACCAAGCGTAGCACCGGACATTGACGGTATGCATACACGCGCGTGGCTGTCTGGTCTCGCGCATCTGCCGTCGTCTGGTGGACGTTTCGGCTGACCGGAGGTCGGCCATCCGCTCTCCGCCGCCCGCGTTACGTGCTCCGCTGAACGCTCTCTTTCGTCCTCAGCGGTCCCGTCTCTCTCCTCCTCTTTCTTACTCCGTCCCTTTCCAGTCATTCCTCCCTTTGTCGGCAGCGATAGCGTGTGTTCTGCGTCGTGTCAGAGTGAACGGGTCATTAGGCCTGACCGTTGGCTGAAATTAGCGGACGCTGCTGGCCCGGGCGGCGGGCGCTTAGTACGAGGGCCGGCCGCGGCATGTCGCCCTCGGTCGGGGCACAGGAAGGAATCGTTATGTGATAATTCAAGAGGCAGCACCCTGATGTTTGAAGCGATATCAGGGTGCCTTAGAACGTGAAGCTACAGAATTAAATTTAACCAAGAGGATGGCACATGTGCAGTGAGGGGTAAATCTGTTGAAGCGATTGAGCATATTAAACTAGATTGTATCAGTATCCTTTTAGATGCCGATGTAGGCACAGTCACTATCACTGAGGCCCTACGGTTTAGAAACAACAAAGATAACTTGGAGGAGTCACCAATAGAGATTTTTAAAAAGTGATGGGAGGATTAGTAGCTTAAAAGCATGGCAGTCATGTAAGGGTACAAAATCAGGATTCTAATTCGGTCTTGCTGTGTAAAATCGCGAGTGTAAAAGTCTACAAGGTTTGTATTAGAAAAAAAAAAACGGGAAACATTTCTTGATAGTACTGGTAAGTGCGACAGACAGGTTTCAGAATTCTAAAAAAGAAAGAATATACCGAGCATGGTGGTGCCTGCCACCACCTCGTTTCAATGGGGATGTTCTTAACATCCATCCATACATTGTGCGGGCGCAATAGGTATCCGGGTGGTCTGGTAAAAGTCTAGGCTAGCGCGTGTCCGCTACGCTCAAACTCTTTCAAGCCAGGAAAATGTGCACAGGCGCTTTTACTTTGCGCGGCTTCCACTACGCGCTGTATGCCGATAAATGTGCAAATAAATCCCGGAATTTTTTTTATGTTAGGTACATCTCATTGATTTCCTAAGGCCGTCCGAACTGGGCAGTGCATGAGCAATTTTATAAGCTAGATTTTGCAGATAACAGAAAAAGTAGGTCATCACACTCGTCATCTTCGAGCAACATTTTATCCTACTCTGTCTTCTTTTATTTTAATTGCAGACGACAATTTCTCCATTGAGTAATGCGGTACTCGATACACGGAGGCCGATAAGATGGTAATAACGACGGAAAACCGGGCAAGCTGGTTGGAATTCATGACACGATTCAGACATGACACAGCACCCGTGTCGTGTCATGTCGTGAAGCCGATAGATGGCGCTAGTTGTTAATGTTCAATGATTCTGATCTTGCGGGTTCGATCCCGGCCGCGGCGGTTGAATTTCTTTGGAGGAGAAATTCTAGAGGCCCGTGTACTGTGCGATGTCAGTGCACGTTAAAGAACCCCTGGCGGTCGAAATTTCCGGAGCCCTCCACTACGGCGTCTCTCATAGCCTGAGGCGCTTTTGGGACGTTAAATTCCATAAACCAAACCTATTCTGATCTTGATTGAGTGCAAGTGATTGAGTGAGTGGAAATAATCGAGACAGCTTCGATAGCGAGTCTGCACGACGATTGTGTCAGCACGCCGTCTGTTGCTTTGACAAAGAAAGAAATTGACATGTTAAAAATGTGATTATAAATCTCTGATTATTTGTCTTATGTGTTTTTTTTTTGGACGCTTGAACGATATGGTTGTGACGCATGTGTTTTTTTGAGGGGGTGAAGAAGGTATAAGAAGCGGTGTTTCTTCGAAATAAAAACCAGTTGTAAGTACAGCGCTTGTCTGTTGTCCCGGTGTTTTGCGCTGTTCCGTCACAAATGAATAACCAACATGCCCAAGCTGCTGTCCTGGTTGATTGAGTGGCAGCCAGAAAACAGTTTGCTCCTAACTAAACGCACACACGGCCCTCTTAATTGCGAGCAAATCGCTCAGAGCAAAACGCGTAACACTGCCCCGATCAGAAGTAATCGGTTAATACATCAAATCCAAATTCTTCCTGCGATTTTAGTCGGAAGAAAGGAGAGACGTTTCCAGAAAAACATGCTCCCTTCGCGTTCCGCCCGGCGGCGCAGGACTCTGCGCTCTCGCTCGGTGCCAAGGACGAGCAGCTTGCAGCGTCCGTGTCGGGTCAAGGCGGAGTTTCACCACTCATTCGTCAAGGCTCGGCGACCAGGGCCCGTCCCAATCAAGAAGGCCTCTGTTGCAACTACACACGCACACACACACGCATGCACAAACAACCTTCCTTGACGCACCCATGTGACATCATAATTCTACAGTTCTCTCAGCTGCTACACTGTTTTTCCCTGCTGCATCGTTCGTTTTATTTCGTTTTATTTCAATAACTTAAGTGCCGACTCTAAACAAAGGAGCCGCCGCGGTGGCTCAGTGGTTATGGTGCTGGGCTGCTGACCCGAAAGACGCGGGTTCGATCCCGGCCGCGGTGGTCACTCGTAGCACAAGTGAGTTTGGAAGGTTAAGCCTCATAAACCTAAATAACGCACTGCGAAGTTGCATAACCGAATAGCTGTACTTCTGTGATCATTGCAATTTTTTCCTGCGGTCTCGGAGTCGTTATGGAACAAGTTAGCGCGAAACAACTAAGTATTAGAAAAGCTTGTTTGCTCATTAACAAGGTAACTGATGTAACCGTGGCACAACTCTACGTTTTTTTCTTCTTTTTCTTCGTGTAAGTGCTTTCCACAAGCACACGCGTAGCCGTATTCTTGCGTCTGGATAGAATTTTGAGCTCATGTAATACATCGAGGCTCACACAACTGATCCGAGCTATCCGTAGGCAAAGCATGATGACCTTGTCTTTTTTTTTTTTTGGTTTATGGTTTATGGAGGTTTAACGTCCCAAAGCGACTCAGGCTATGAGGGACGCCGTAGTGAAGGGCTCCGGAAATTTCGACCACCTGGGGTTCTTTAACGTGCACTGATATCGCACAGTACACGGGCTTCCAGAATTTCGCCTCCCTCAAATTCAACCGCCGTGGCCGGGATCGAACCCACGTCTTCGGGTCAGGAGCCGAGCGCCACAGGCACCGAGCTACCGCGGCGCCTTGTTTTTTTTTAACGGCTAGTTGCGCTCACAGGTATCCGTGCAAACAAGGCAAGAAATGGCTACCGCAGATAAAGAACCGAATGATGGCTCTGCAGACTAGTTTCGGCAGGTCGAATATGCTTCAATGAGGCTTGATTCTCGGGCTGGTTGGTTGATTCTTGTAGCACCGGGTTCAAAATATAAAAAAGAAAGTCGAACTAAGGAAGGAAATACAACAGTTGGGTTTGCGGTCGGTCCATGCATGTTCGCTTTCTCGCAGTATGCACATAATACGGTGCCTTTAGACGAAACAGCAGGTTTGGAATGGAGCCACGCAAAAAGAGAAAGAAAAATAAAAATAAAACAGCAGCTCTTCAGGAGCTTCGCCCCATGCGGTATCGTGGCATGCTATCATAGAGGGAAAATTCCAGGCGTCAGGACAATAAAGGACTAATTTGATGGAATTGGTGCGAGTAAGAGCCACGGTAAAACGCTGCTGGGTGGTATTATCAAAAATTCAAATTCCCTCGTTATTTTGTGCACAAATCACCCCCGCATACTCTCTCACTAAACCGAGCTGAACAATCGCATTCTGTTCATACGTCCATCCCTCGCAGGTGAAGGAGTCCGGCCGGGATAAAGATAACGTCCATATTTTTTTTAAATCGAAAATAATCATATATGCGGATTTGCTTCCTGAGCTTAAAAATAGTACTTCATGCGATATTGATGGACTACAGATACGGCCCATAAGATCGATTCTTGACATTATTTTGCCCTACATAACCCATATAATTAATCTATGTATTGCAAATGCTGTTTTTCCTCACGAAATGCAAGTTGCCCGCTGTTCTGTACTTTTTAAGAAGGGTGATAGGAACCAGCTAGGCAATTACCGCCCGATATCAATTCTTCCAATATTCTCAAAGGTACTTGAAAAAGCGCTTCATAAACGCTTTGCGGCATTTGAATCCAGACACCACATACTTACCAAATCACAATATGGATTTAGAAAGCACCTTTCCACAGAATTTGCACTGTTAGATCAGAAGGAATATATACTAAAACAATTTGAACAGAATAGGATAGTTTTAGGAATATTCATTGATTTCACAAAGGCCTTTGACCTTATAAATCATCAATTACTTCTCCAGAAGCTTGAACGCTACGGCTTCCGCGGGCACGCAGCATCGATAGTTAAGTCATATCTTCAATATCGCCGGCAGGCTGTTAGTGTAAATGGCTTCATGTCTGAAACTCTCCCTGTTCGCTGCGGTGTACCGCAAGGGAGTATACTCGGTCCTTTTCTTTTCAATCTTTATATTAATGACATCGTCAATGTATTTCCCTTCACAAAATTTATTATATACGCAGACGATACCAGCATGTTCTTGGCTGGTGAAAATGCTAATGAGTTAATAGATACTGCAAACTGCATGCTCGAACATCTAGACCAGTGGACACAAAAGAATGCATTACAAATTAATGTAAACAAAACAAAAGCAGTTATCTTCCGGGCCAAGAATAAACAAGTTTACCTGACAAAGCAATTATGTTTGCGATCTTGTCCACTGGAAATAGTGGCACATTTCAAAACCCTGGGGGTTGTCTTTAATCAGCAAATGTCCTGGGACGATCACAAAACCCACATAACTTCTAAGTTGTCGCAAATAATTGGTATACTCCATCGCAACCGTGAAATCTTGCCGTCTTGTGTTATGATGTTAGTTTATCACTCTTTATTCCATTCTCGCTTTAACTACTGTAGCCTTATCTGGGGTACTACAACACAGGAAAATCTGAGCAAATTACTCGTATTGCAAAAAAAGGCAATGCGAATTGTTAAGAGATTACCAAGGTTACATCACACAGGAGAAATATTTTTAGAGCACAAAATTATACCAGTAACAAAAATCTATGACTATCGCCTTAGCCGAACACTTAAACAGGAATTTTTGAATAAAACGTCTTTTATTCAAAATCTTTCAGGCCTGAAAAGGCGCGAACAAACTTATGAAACAAGAAATAATGACATGTGGCAAACTAATACATTTCGAACAACGTACGGTCTGCAAACTTTAGAAAACCGTCTTCCACGACTTCTTAATGATCTACTAAAACAGAATATAACACCCCAATGTGTAACATTTCAGAGACTTCTAACTTACTTTCTTTGTAGAGATTTCATGTAATTCTTCATGCAACGAAAACAGCCGCCTTGGAACTGTTGGTGTTCCTGGCTCGTATTCATATGTTTTCTATTAAAGCGTCTTTACCATGTAATTGCATTGTGTTAAATATTAGAATTCCTTATTTCTTTTTGCCTTGTGTTTATGGTTTTGTACTGCTTTAAATATATGTGTCAGGTGCATCTGTTTTGTAACATGTTTCTGTACTGTCTTTTAGTGCGGTGTGCTCATCGCACGTATTTTCCCTTTACCTTGTATATTTTGTTTTTGCGCCACTTTGTATGCTGCCAAAAAGGGGGGCCGTTGCTCTGTCAAGCTGTTGAAAGACAGCTTTTACTTCGGTCCCCTGCATCATCATGTACAACGTGGTGATCAAATAAACATTATTATTATTATTATTATTATTATTATTATTATTATTATTATTATTATTATTATTATTATTATTATTATTATTATTATTATTATTATTATTATTATTATTATTATTATTCCAGTTCCCACAAAGAGTCGGAAATGTCAATAGGCAACGGGCATTTTTCATCCAGGCAGCAGCACATACCAATGGTCCCTACCGAACCCAAAATGTTTCTACTGCGCTTCATGGCGATCTTTCCTTCGCTCTCAAGATAAACACCTGAAACTGCATATGTTTGCTTTTCTATGACATTTAGGAACCCTAGAACAAACTCTAACGCCCATATAAGCAACAAGACTGGAAATCAAGCCAAGAACAGTGTAGCTAACTATGGAAAGGAAAATCGCGTGCGTAACATCTAGAGACAGAATAGCATCGTGGATTAGAGAGCTAAATGACCTGGGGATATTTTAGCTGAAGTTAAAAATCATGAATTGACATAGCCAGGGCATGGAACGTGCAGAACAGGAGATACTTATTACTAACTAAGATAGTTATTACTAACTAGAATCCAGCTGAGCACAGCCATAATATGGCCATGAAAGAAAGCAAACCAGCTTCCTCAGAAGCTTCCCAGGTGAAGAAAGGAAATTATTTCCTTAATTGTGTTCTACTCCCCTTTCAGGGATTCACCTAAGTGTATAGTAACACCTGGAGAATATTTTGTCCTGCAATGGACCACCTGATGATGATAATGGTACGACTGCAACAATAGTGTCGATGATGATGGCAGAAATTCATGCCGACTACCAAAGAATGCCAGCCATTTCTGATTGCCCTACCCGCTCACCACGCGTGCCGTATATAAAGCGGTGCTGCACTGTTTAAAAAATAAACAAGCATATTAACCGCGATGCTTCCTTCCAGCGCACAACATCCGCAACGGCGTCATTGTGCCACGTGTTGTGGACGAACGCGAAGTATACACATGCTTTAGAAGTGATCGCCATAAGCGACAGGACGCAACATGGTGTCCCGCTTCACGACGCATAGCAGACGATGAACGGCCAGGCGAACGAGCAGCAGACGACAGCATCAAAACCAAAGAAGGAATACAGCAAGGAAGTAAATAAAATCACAAAGAACAATACTTAACGGGTGCACGCGCATACTGTGAACGCGTGTAATACAGTGCAGAGACCCCATTACCAGGACAGAAATTGGGCGGGGGGGGGGGGGGGGGGGGTATAGAGGTAGGGGTGTGAGGGGATGTCCTCTCCAGTGCAAGCGGGCCATATCGCGTGTGTCCTGCAGCTTATAGCGCGGCATATAACCTCGCGCACACAGACAAAGCTGTGGTGGCGGCGACGAAAATACAAATGCACGGAGAGAGATTAGAGAGGGAGACATCCACGAGATGGCGCGGAACAGAGTGCCCGCTTCGGCAACAGCAGCAGCGAAGCCAATATGGCGGGTGTGTGACCGGCGGTGCGTGACGGCGGTCCTTGCTCGCGCAGGTGCTTCCAGGGGGCGCTGCTGGTTATACTCCAATTAGTGGTCGGTAAATAGAGGTCGGCCTGCAGGTGACCTCTGCTAATGAGGAGAGGGACAGCGGAAAAGGAATTGGGGGAGGGGGGGGGGGAGGGATGACACACAGAAAGGGAAAGGGGCCGGACGCTTTCGTTAATCGCCTTGCAGTGGAGCCGAACCTCTTTTTTTATCGTTTGTTTGTTTGTTCCTCCTAATGCTGCTACTGCTATCTGTTTTGCGCTGTTTTCTTGCTCGCAGCTAAGGTGTCATCGCGCTGCTATTTGCGCGCGTAGGGAGCGAAGTGTTGCTCTCTGGTGAGCGGCCCAATACTTACGGAGGTGCAGTTACTAGCTATAATGAGAGGATGGGAAGCCGGTTACGATGCTTTCGAACAGTTCATCTGTGTACGCATTCCATACAAAAGTCATGGTCGCTTCTTCTGCTTCAATTCTTTGCACAAATATAGAGGGTATAAAGAAGCTGTCATAGCTACGCGCTCGACTGTTTTGAATATTGCTCCCGCTCACAGGTGGACTCACAGGTGGACTCAGTCCTCACCTGCAGGATTACTGTCTTTACTATACAACAGGTCATTATTTCCTTTTCATATGGGCTTAATCGTAATCTATGACAGAAAGCCTTCGTGCTGTGGGACGGTTTTGATCACTCTGTTTTATGTGTTTGTTTTTTAGTGCACTGATCACATGTTCCAAAAGCCTATGACATATGCGGTTCAGTGCACCTACGGCTATGTTAATGTTAGCGCAAATGGTACGATCAATTCGTGAACAAACAAACAAAGTAAATCAAAGACACATTAGTGTACTATCTACTTATAAACGTAAACATATTCCAGATTATTAAATGCGCAAGTGAAATCCACTGAAATCTTTCTAAAGCTTGCGTGCCAACGGGCATATATATACTATAAGTAATTGGCGTAATTTTGAGTACCTAGGGTACGATACTGGAAGCCTGATTATGCACCGGAGAAATGCTTTCACGGACGTCGTATACCTGCGTCACACAACGTCCTATAAACCGAAGTTCACAGTCCTGTCTTTCTGCTCCAACGAAAGATGTTGGAGATAAGCGCTACCAGATGGCGCGCGGGACGCAGTAGGTATGTAGCATATTGGAACCCGCGTTGATGGGGACGCGCGCAACATACAGGCGAGCAACAACACCAACAAGATAAAAAAATAATAGGGGTGTGCGAATATTCGAAATTTTCGAATATAATTCGAATATTATATTTTTAGTATTCGTATTCGATTCGAACTCCAAGTATTCGTTTTGTTTCGAATATTCGACCCGACGCGAACATTCGTATCTAGCCGAATATTCTATTGCGAGCACCAGTGTTCATTTCGGTCCGCAAGTCCTATCGACAGAGAAATAGCAACATGGCGGCGCCCAGAGCAATGCGTAACGTTGGGCCATGCAGTAGCTGACTGCGCTGGTGAGCTTCTTTGTGGCTATACCTGCGAAGCTGCTATAGTCAGAGCTGTGCACGAAATACCTCGCAATACGTGCCAATTCAGTGCCAATTGAGGGCATTTTCTGTGGCTGGAGAAGTCGTTTCAGCTAGAAAGGAACAACTTCTGGTGGCCACGTGGAGCAGCCGGTTTTCCTTCACGACAACCCTATATGTTCATCCCAGCAACGCGGTTTTGTGCTTATGGCGAGCTAGCCTTAATCAATGCTGTGCACTAGCCATCTTCTCTGATATTTCCACTCTGCTGAGAAAAATGTTCGAGACTTTGATACTTTTTGTGCAGTCACGCACACCTTTGTGTTAATTTCATCACTGATAGTTAAACTGTGACGTTCTTGGGTGCTCAAATAAGTGTTTTGTGATGGTTAAATGCGTCTGCCCTTGATTATTCGATATTCGATTCGATATTCGAAACCTAGTATTCGTATTCGATTCGTATTCGAGAAATTTGATATTCGCACACCCCTAAAAAATAACAACCACTGCTTGCTTTTAGCTACCGTACGACGAACCTTTTTGTTCCTGTTCTCGGCGTTTGCGTAGTTAAAACATGGAAAAAGCTTTAAATGATGCGCGGAGTGATGGCTAGCGGGTATTATTTCGGCGCCATAGCAGAGGCTCATCAAAACAAAAGAAAGCGGTTCGAGAGTGCCAGTAAAACAGTTAGGATCTTTAACGAACGCAAGCAAAGAATGAGATCGTGGCTATTCTACTCCGCCCTCCTGTAGGCTTCAGTTTAATGAGGCCAGTATTAGCGCATAACTGTAAGCACGGTACAGCTGGACACGCTTATTTAATTGTGGACAGCGTCAGCGATAAATTAACCTCAATTTATTTATTTATTTCAGACTTCCTTTAGCTCATATCTGTGCACCCCCCTGCTTTGAGCATTGAATTTGCAAGATTCGAACGCCAACCGTGGCTTTATACTGAAAATGGAGGAAACGGTCGGCCCATATTCTTTCAAGCATGCACAACTTATACATCGTGACATTTAATAAAAGCAGTCCGTAGGAATGGAACTAGACAATTACAGCACCAGGCGCGGTAGATGAGGTCAGGACCTCCGTGTGCAATATGTGCCAGGCTGCATCCACATCCAAAAAAATCAGTTTGAAATACCCACGCACTCTGTACGGAATGTCCGCTCGGATGACAATGCAAAAGGAAATTGGTGCTTAAACCTAGCTACAGCTGTTCTCTTAAAAGAGCTGCCACGGCATCCATCCCAATACCAGTGCTTTTCTCGGTTGATCTCGGCGCGTTAGAAAGCAAAGCTATAGTCTACCACAGGCGACTTGCGAAGAGTGGCTATGCGCCACTGGTGAAACCATTTAGGCCACCGCGATGGCTCAGTGGCTATGGTGCTCGGCTGCTGGCCCGAAAGACGCGGGTTCGATCCCGGCCGCGGCGGTTGAATTTCTTTGGAGGAGAAATTCGAGGCCCGTGTACTGTGCGATGTCAGTGCACGTTAAAGAACCCCAGGTGGTCGAAATTTCCGGAGCCCTCCACTACGGCATCTCTCATAGCCTCAGTCGCTTTGGGATGTTAAACCCCATAAACCGACCATAAACCGGAATAAGCTTCTAAACAAGCTCGTTCCTTTTTCGCTTTCAAAGCAGGACGGAATAATAACTATTATAGGCGATAGGAGTACTTTCTCATATTTGTGCATCCTTTTTAGCGATACTAGCAACCAGCACGACTCAAAAATGTCGGGTGCGACCGTCCTAGCGGACCGTTATGGATAGCCGCAACCGTTGCCCCTCTTGTATACAGGGCGACAAGAGCGCACGTGTGTGCCACGCGCATGCGCAGTTAGTCCTTGTCTGGCAAGCTAGCTAACGGTAAGCCAAAACGCACCACAACAGCTCACCGAACACCAGTTGAAAAACTAACTGCTTCACTAGCATGTTCAGACAAGACATCAGATTCGAACCGATGCGTGACCTGACGTAGCTCACTCTCTTGTAACGAAGCAACATAGCCCACCATAGCTGCGAACGGCATGACGATCATAAAAACCGAGACAAGCAGGAAAGGACACTAATTAATACGAGGACCAAACGTCCGATTGGCTAATGAAGCCGAAATTGGTTCGTTGTTTGGCAGTGTTTTTCGTTTTGTATGATTTTTTTTGTTTTATTTCTCTGTCTTTCAGGTTGTTACACAAGCACCCTATTAACAGGGGCATCATGGCGGAATCGAGAAACGCTCAGCGTTTCGCTCTGTTCACGGCAGGTGGCGCTGAATTTATGCGCAGCAGCTTGCACGATATTCACCGATACGCTCCGTTCAGCTTGAAGCAGCAGCAACAACGTTTTTGTCAGTCCATTACCCGCGCTACTTACTGCTGCAGCTTTGCCGGAAACGAGTTCGGCTAGAAGTACAAAAAGATGCGGCGAATAGCGGCCGGTGAGGCTAGTCAGCAATGAGTGGGATGTTATGACTGCTTTTAATTCTGCTCTCTATACGAGAGAGATTGCAAAGAAAGCAGCAGGACTATACTATACACTCTCAGGACACAAAACGATGCGTTGTATTTAAACATTGCTTTATGATATTTAACCACATTGTTTAGAGAAACTTGATTTACAGTGAAGGCGACCACGTATCTCCATTTCGATAAAGATGCGCTTGTGCTTCTATTGAAATTTTCTGTTCGCCGCTGACGCTTGTGCGTTTTATTTACGGGACGCACCCTCTATGCAACATAATATTCTACATCAGAGGGCTTTCAGTGCAGTACGAATGTTGCCCTCAGTATAGACATTTCGGCGCGCTGCAGAGGAGTTCAGTTGGATGAAATAAAAAAAGAAAAGATATCGACCGCTCCAGCCGAAGCACGCAACGTTTTCAGAGTTCGCAGTTCTGCCCATAGGTGTCGCGACAATACGTGCGCCTCTAATTTTTCGGCCAGTCAGCATTATCTCTTTCGGAGAGTGGAATATCAGCTCGGGTCCCATTTTACGTTATAAATGTTTATTCTCTCTCTAATGGAAGCTTTCTCAAATGGCATAACGTTCAAACGAGTTTATACGGCCGTTTGTCGTGTGTCCTTCTATGCCTCGTGCTGTGCCTTTTTAATGCTTCGGTCGTTCCAAAATGCTGCGTCATCCGACAGTATTCAGCTCACGATGCGAGGGTGAAAAAGCTACCGTTTCGCATGGCATCCGATCGGATAGAGTGATCATAATAGAACTTTCTTAAGTAAATATTAGACAAGAACTGGATTGTAGTATGGACACTTAGCAAAACTCTGGAAATCAGTTTCTCTGGACAGAGAAAGTCCCGTCGCCATGGCGGCCAGACCTGTTCTTAAGGAGCAAGTCATGTTGTGCGGTGGAAATTTCTCAAGCCAGAATGACGCCACCCGCCTTTCCTTAACGCTTCTGCCATTGCAATGAAATGATGAAGCGGAGCTCTGGGAAGCACCTCCTACCGTGCTTTCAGTTCGTGACAGGGTATGTAGCTCAGCTATGGCAGGTTGCTGCTTGCCTAGTGCGTGCACGCAAGGGCTTACAGTAGAAGTTTCCAGCGCGGCATCTATCTTCAGCCCTTAGAACTTTCTGCATCGCAGTGATAAAGGAGTTTTTGCTATGTAAAGAACGTGACTTTCAGGGCTTTTCAAAACGAGTTCACACAAATATAGATAGCTCTGAAATGAAAACAAGATATGTTCGTTAAACAGTAAAACCTTCTGACACGCTGCACTCTAGGCTTAGGCAGATGATAAGGGAGAGGTAGGTTATATGGAGACAATGGGAGGCAAAAAAACTGCCAAAGATAAAAACAGCAGATGTGAAGCTTGGCAGTGAAGCAGGTCCTATGGCACAAATGGAGTCTGTAGTTAGTCATTGAAGCCAATGTTCTTTAGATGCGAAAAAAATTTAAAAACTATGGAGGGCACACTTGAGCTCCGCCTTAAGGGCATGGCGCGATAGAGTTATTGGGTAAATGACCATTTATGCACAATTGGTCATGCTGTACTTAATATTCACAGATACCTGGTAGTCCTCATACCGTTCATGGAGCAGTGGTGCAGGTGTTAACCGACGCACAACTGCCCTGCGATGGCAGCTAGGTAGTACCATCAGTGGGGCTAGTGCGACCAAGGTTGCTCTTTTCGGGCAACCTCTCACGGCCAATCATTAATTTAACCACCACCTGCCACTGTGGTCAGTTTGCTTACAATCAGGAGGGCAGGTTGCGATGACGTCACAAGGTCACGTGACCTAGGTGGGTCACTGCCTTCTAGGTTGCCTCTATGGGGATATTTCGTGGATTTTTGCGCTCGTGGTCAACGCTGCCTGCGCCAGATTTTCTGCTACCTGAGCTCCTTAACGCAGTCGAGTTATTATTTCGGGTCTCGCCTCTCACGAAGGGTGCGGCAAGAGATCCAAAATGCTAGTAAATAGACCTATTTTAAATCGGAAATGAGTTCTTTAGACCACATGAAAGAAGCCGTCGTTCCAGTAAATCGTGTTCTGTTTCCAGCGGGTCCCAGCTGTCGCACAATACAGGTAGGTGGTTTGTTTTAAACGGCTGAAACGTATGTAGCCCTGTGTGCGGCCCTTTATGATGGGAGAAATGCGGCTCTGTTTGCCTTCCTGCATCTAGACCTTTATGCCGCCCTGTATGCGTTATGCAGCAACGAGACAGAATCGATGACAGCAGATGTAACTGGAATTACCGTCATTGCCCTGGAGGCAAATTAACACTGCTAACCACTGCTGGTCGACTGCCGCGGGTCGCGTCCTCCCTTCGTCGAAAGGACCTTACAAAAAAAAGTTTTCGACAGTCTATAGAGTGTCTATAGACTTTTGTCTATAGACAGTCTATAGACAAATCCTGTCGAACAGTCTATAGGCAATACAAATGCCATAGACAGTCTATAGACAATAGATTTATGGCCATACACTTTTAGTAGACTTTTGTCTATAGACAGTCTATAGACTATGAATAGACAAAAAGCAATATCTATAGGAAGTCAATAGAGCCAATAAGAAGTCTATAGACTGTCTATAGACCATTTTTATAAGGAGGGCCAAGCTGCTTTGAGGAGTGAACGACGCAGGCACCGGTCCTGCTGCTCGACCCGGGGGCGGCGGACAGGCGACCGAGGCCACCCCGCGGCCCGGCTAAGTTCGTCACATGCAACAGCCGGCGGCGGCGGGAGGCCGAAATAGCCGCTCGCTCCCCCGACCCCCCTCACCGCCACAACCTTCGCGTTTTCGCAAAAGGGGCCCCGGTCACCGCGCCGCCGACGACACGCCTGTCGCCGACGCTGTGCGCGGGCACAACCCGCTAGGCTCGGAGCCCAAATTTCCGTGCAGCACATGCAGCGGCCGTGTTTTGTCGTTCACTTCCCTACGACCTGCCTGTCATGCGTTCGTTTTCTCAACATAAGCGGTTTGGTTGGTTGGTTGGTTGGTTGGCTGGTTGGTTGGTTGGTTGGTTTATGGGGTTTATCGTCCCAAACATACACATAGGCTATGAGAGACGCCGTAGTGAAGGGCTCCAGAAATTTCGACCACCTGGGCTTCTTTAACGTGCACTGATATCGCACAGTACACGGGCCTCTAGAATTTCGCCTCCACAGAAATTCGACCGCCGCGGCCGGGATCGAATCCGCGTCTTTCGGGTCAGCAGCCGAGCGCCATAACCACTGAGCCACATAAGCATTGGAAAAGGCCGAAGTAGAATTAACTTCCTCGGCGCCTGAGTCTGGGTTGGTCGCAGGTATTAATTCATTGTCTCTTGAAGAATAAATTGTTTTGTATTTTCTTTCAGCACCAAGCACTTATACGTAGGGGTTGGACCTTTCGGCTTAAACTGAAGGGAAAAAAAGCCGATAAAATGCACCGAATCCAGTTACCGAAATTGGGATTTTAATTGAAAACGGCCGGTATGCCCTTGACATGCAGGTCGCCGCTAGCTGGCTATCGGCACGAATTGCACTCAGTCAAGAGAGAAAATTAACGAAATGCGGAAGAAGCCAGGGGCATAGTGAGACGGTGTACAGTTGGACTGTGAAGCGCAGTTGCTGGTTTTGAGGTATTACTCGGCTACCTTACATGCCTGTGCAGAATGGGAGGCTCCACCTCGTCGAGAAGCGTTGTGTGTTAGCACAGCTCTGTTTACTCTCAGCACACGCTTTGGACACTTTGTTAAGCGTGGGTTCTGTACTGCGCGTAAGAGAACTCGAAACCATGCATAAGTGCCATGAAGAAGCTATTTTCAAGCTACATCGAATGTTCAGCGGCCGTTCTGTCACTGTCGCCAACACGTAGACTACGTGATATCACACCCTCTCACTCAAACTAGTGCAGCCCAGAGATAGCATCGCAAACCAAACCACTTTATCACTGTCGTCAACGATACGTGTCGTCACGTGATATCACACCCTCTCGCTCAAACTAGCGCAACCCAGAGATTGCATTGCAAACCGCTTTTAAGAAATTAACTTCCACTCGCGCTTTCGTCTATAGCGTCCCCATCATTTAACTTCCGTTGCTTTATTCATTGGTAACAGCATTTCTGTTTTCTGCAGGCACTACTAAAAGTGTTCCATCAGTAAATAACGACCATTATGCGTTAATTACTGGTAAAACGAACACTTAGGCTGGCAAAAAACAGCATAAGGAATACCAAACTACACCACCGAAAAACGCTGGTAATACAGGAAAAAAAGCACCCTAAAACTGCGTCTTAAAATAAACACCGAAAAAGGTCCGCCAAGTCGCACTGCACTGTTTATTTTTTTAGCTCAGTTCATGCAGATCCTCTTGGCGACACGCAGTGCTACATCACAATCTCGCAACGCATTGCTATTCAAGCAGATTACTAGCAAACAATTAGTTTTTTTTTTATTAGTGGTTTGCGGTAATAGTAAGGTAAGTAGAGCTTAACCACTAGGGTAAACTGTGTCCACTGTATCTCACTCAGCTTGCAAACTGTTTGTCGCTGACTGAATTGAAAAACGAGTTTTCGCATTATTCTCCAAGTCATCAATACTTGTCAGGTATTACAGGTATCACGTACAGCGTATCGATGGTGTACGTTTCTCTTTACCTTTTATCCCTTATACAAGACATAAAGTTGAGTCGAAAGCGGAATGTGTTACCTTAAATAAAACCTCTGTAAAATCAAAAACAGGTCAGCCCCCGAGCGGTCACCTTGTCCCATCTTTCTCTCACTACTTACCTTAAGAATTAGCTATTAGTCTTCAATTAGACCACAATGCGCCAGAAAGTCAACAAATCCACTAAACTAAACTCCTACAGATAAGCTTCTTGTTGCTTCAAAAGCCTGTATGAGAGTTTTACAGGGCACGTGACTACAGAAACCCCAAAACGGCGCAAGCATATCTTATACTGCCTTATACTATTTGTAGTATCTTCCGTGGTGCACGTAACTCTCGATGGCACACAAGTACACAAGCTAGGGAGGACTTCTCTCACACATACAGCCCCCCCCCCCCCCCCTCCCACCGTTCGGCTGGTCGAGACCTGCACCACAGCGCATGTGGACCCGAGCCAGCTCGGAACTCCAGGGTCCCTCGGCGGGCAGCAGCCTGGCTCTTTCCAGTCACCGGCAACGACGACGACAACAACAACTCGGTTGTGCGTCGTCGTCCTGCGCCGTGACGTGGCGCCTTCGACCCGAATAGGGGCCACGCGTCTGGCCCCCTGCGACGCCGCCACCAACCTTTCCCTTTCCCTCCCCGAGGAGAGCGACGGTGGTCCAAGTCGAGGGCCGGTCGCCGCGGTCTGCTCAGAGCGGACGCTCGCCAGGCCCGGCCTCTTTCCCGCTCTTGGTAGCGTGCCAAATGACCGAAATCTTCTTCGGCGCGGGGGACAGCGGCGTCTGTCGCTAGCTAGGCAAGCGACAGCGGTCTGCTTGCTACGGAGAGCCGATGGCCATCTACGAGAGCGCGAACTCACTGCTAGCGCTGCCGCGAGTTCACCGAGAGATGCGGAAATTCGTAGGTAGGGTATAGCGTGTGACGGTCTTCCTTGATACTCCTTGACGATCACATGCCAGCTGCAAATACGCGCCGAGGCCCTATTCATAGCTATAATGCTATGAAAACTTCGGCACCCTATAACCTTTCCCGTACGATGTCAGTGCACGTTAAAGAACGCCAGGTGGTCGAAATTACCGAAGCCCTTCACTACGGCGTCTCTCATAGCCTCAGTCGCTTTGGGACGTTAAACCAGAACAGAACAAACCAAACCAAACCAAACCAAACCAAACCAAACCAAACCATACTCGAATACTACAGCTGACTGTCACTGTACCTGCGGATATACTCAGGGAAACTTCACTAAGATGATAACCAATAAAATGTTTATCTAAAAAGGAAAGGCGAAATATCTGTCTCACTTTTGGTGGACACCTCAACCGCGCTGCAGGGAGAGAAGGAATGAAGCGGGGAGTAGAAGAAGAGAGAAAAGAGAACCGTAGTAAGGGGATCCGTGTTAACTTCGACCACCTATGGGGTTCTTTACCGTTTGCTGACATCGCACTCCACTACGATGAAAGCGACAGTACGCCACTGATAGGTGACTGCGTTGCTCAAGGCTAGCGCCTCCGTGCACTCTGCGGCAATTTACATCTTAATAATAAAGCTAGTATCATTATCGCGCGTTTAAACTATTCAGCAGATAGGATCCAGAAAGTACATGCTTCGCCTATTATTACCCGCTTTAGCGTTCCTTTCACCAACACCAAAATTTCGCCGCGGCATCAGAAAGACAGCACTCCTCGGGCACTTCATTTACCTGCTCTGATATAAAGACTGACAAGCAGAACTGTTCGGTCAATTAACTGTCCAACTCCTCATGCGCACGGAGGTTCATTAACAAATTATCTGCATTTCGACATTTCAAGGTGTTCTGCCTTTTATGATCACTCGTTTTGATTGCTTTTAACTCCGTTCCAGCTAACATATTTTGTTCAAGCCCCAGCAGCTTGCTGGAAACATCTCCGTGCAAATGCCTTCCATTGACCGATTGTACCGTGTACTATTTCTGTTTGCACTACTCTTGTATTGTGTAACTGCCACTATTTCTTTTCCAGGTATAGAGCCCAACAAGCCAACGTTAATGACTGAAGTGGATATTGACAATATGAGGTAATAAGATATTTTTGCCATTTTAGACCGAAGCTAAAAATGGACACATATTTTATCTGTCCAGCAATGAGCTGTTATTACCATTTCTTGGCTCTTAGATCAACCGAAAGAGGAATAAACTATTGCCGTTTATCCGCTTCTGGCCTGATAATAGATGTACAAAGGGCAAAACGCATGTCCAGAACACGCTCTGAGCGTGTTTCGGGCGTAACACGCGAAAACTAGCGATTAGATTTGGTTAAAAATGGTTTGGATGTAAACATGGGCTGTTAAACTCATAGAATTTCATCGTCATTTTTCGCCTTCTTGGCTGCAGCGGTTTTGGGAGCTCCGGAATGCAGAGTTTGGTTGTTCTAGGCAAGTGTTTTGCCCTCTGTACTAGTTAATATGGAGCAATAAAATATTATTGCAATTTCTGCTACGGGCTAACCCCATGAATGGATGTATTGATAATATAAATCAAAAGAACTAATATTACTATTTATTCGCATCTGGGATGGTCGCATGAACTGAAGTATTCACTAAAACGGAACACTAAGCAATTTATTTTATTCCGTTCGCATATAGAGAGGCAGGCTGGCGCTGGGCATCCTCTCGCCGGCGCACATGACGCATACTAACTGTTCATAAGGCTCGTGGACGCCCGCGCATGTGGCGTCGACCAGACGGACACCACAGCAACACAACCGAGGTCGGTTTCCTGGAACTCAAGAAGCCCCGCTGTGGCGGTTGGCGCCGCCGAGTCACGGCGCAAGACCCCCCCTCCCTCCCAACTAACCCTCCGTCCACTTCGTGCTTGTTTTTTTTTGTTTTTTTGCGGGCCATCTTTCTCAATCCCACTTTGTTTAGGTTTTCGTCTTTATCATTTTATCCGCTTGTTCATTTTTTTTCCCCCACGGCCGCTCTTCGAAGAAGACCCTTGCCCACGCAAAGCTGAGGAAGGGCCGCGTCTCCTAACTCTCCGTGGCCCCCCTTCCGATCCACTTGTGGCCGTCATGACGCCAGCCACGAGCTCTTCTCGGTTTTTGTGAGCTCCAGGCCACTCCCGTTATATAAACTCCGTCTCGACACTTGTGTGCAGAGTGTAGCGAGGCGAGAACGGACATAGTCACGCCTTGCTTCCCCCGAATTTTGTTAGCCTCATCAAGCGATTCCCCCTACGTCCTCAACAGTTGTTATTAACAACTGCCGAAAACAATGTTAGGTAGGCGACCTAATTAAGGTGCAGGTTACGCGGGATCAGTAGCTATTAAACGTGAACTTTTGAAGAGAAATTAAGTAAGGCGGACAAAATAATCTCCCAAATTTTTCGTCATTTACATCGGGATAAGGAGAAGTGACAGGGGTAGCTGTAGAACCTCTCCCCGAATGTGTTCATTCCCTAGACCATCCGAGTCACATGACCATTCATGACGCATTACCGAGAGCGTGCACTGTCCAGTCTACATGGCCAGTAGGTGGCCAATAGGTGACCAAGATACCATGACGAATAGGTCACCAGTATTCTATAACTTACATGTCACCAATATTATATGAAAAGTTGGTAATTATTCCAGTATTCCATGTAATGGCCGCATTAAGTGACCGATATTGACCAATATTCCAAAACGAGTTCTTGGCCAGCATTCAGTGACAAGTGACCAATATTCGCTCACCAATATGTCACCAGTATTTTCATCACAAATAAGGGGCAAAAATGTAAATGCGTGAATGTTCCGGTTCCGATATAGCCCGACTCTCGAAATGTAAGCCATGAAAAACTCTCATCGCGCTCTGGCTGCAAAAATAAAGCAACGAGGTTTCTGCGAGACGTGAGCTCTGGCAGCCACGCAGCTCTGAAACATAGAAGTTTAAACTAGGTTTTTAGAAAATGACAACAAAAAAGAGTAATTCGTTGGCGAGGGTAAGCAGAACTTGTCTGTGCCTCTTCTTTTCTAGCAAGTGGGCCCGCAACGGCTCCGCCACGCTGCACGCAATTCACGAGGCGAAGCCCGCGCGTTCAGGGGCCAGCCCGAGAGGCAGCAGGGCTCACTGTCCAGCTCCAAGGCCTTTTCACTTGAGTCCAGCCCGCAACAGCGGCGAGCCCCGAGCTGTCCGCGCGTATTTCATCCGCTTCTCGACGCCGACGGGCTCACTCTGGTCCTCCGCTTTTTCTTCATCGCTCGCTCTATTTCATTCTCTACATTAGGCGGCCTGTCTCGTTTTGTTGCAGTATGTTGTTTTTTTTTTGTTCTTCGTTCTTTTTGCCCCTCGAGAGGCTGCCTTCCGCTAAAAGCTGGACCCTCCCTTTCCGTGTTGTAACTTCGTTTCCTTAGTATCCAATGATGCTTTGCGTATCCTCTTTTTTTTTCGTTTTTTTAACGAGTCATATGCCTCAATTAAGGCACCGTTGCCAACGCTGGGTTCTCGGTTGCTCTGGAGCGCCGAACAGAGGGCGCCGCACAGCAGGGAAGAGACGGTACAGGATGAAGTTAACAAAACCTGATAATTTACTCCTGTATAAAGCTTGTGAGAAATTGCTCGCCAACGGAAATGTTAGCACATCTGAACACAGCGCAGACTGTTTGGTACTAGAGTCAAGTCAATCGCCTCAGTGCTACACGCATTAACGCACACACACACGCACGCACGCACGCACGCACCATACGGATGTCATGTTGCGAGCCCCAGTGGTTTGCACGTGCATGCTGACCACGTGTCTTCTTACAGCAAGAAGCCGCAGAGCAAGAACTTCGTCGAAAGACTGGACTGACAGCCTAAGAAAGATGTTCACGTTTCACATGTTTTTTTTTCTCTGCTTGCTTTGATTCCGCTTCTGCTCCCTTTTTTATGTGTGCATGCTGGATCATCCATGCAACATCGCACTAAAGTCCGAGAGTCCTGGTGGCAGACTTCGTCCGCAGCACAGAATTGAACAAAACTAACTCGGCGGCCCACAGAGCAGGGGCGGGATAAAATGTGAGATGCCTTGCAGCGGCAAACTGCTCTACCTTACCACTCTCGCTCTTCTCTTTCTCTCTCTCTCTGGCACAAACACGATATCTATGCAAGCTGCGCGCGGTGCGTCCTGACCCCATCATAATGGGCGAGGGTGAGGAGGGTAAGGGGAGGAGAAGGCATTAACAGCGGTAGTGGTCATCTCCGCGCTCTTTTTCTCCGGATCATGTTTTATGCTCCGCTTTTCGGACGTGGCCGTGGGTCGTACGGGACGCGCGGAGCGCCATATTCGGGCAGGTGATGCCCTCTCGGACTACCCTGACCGAACCCAGAGCGACGCCATCATCCTCCCAAGTATCCGCCGGACATAATATACAGCTAGATGATTTTGTTTACTTCTAGTTCTCTTTTTGCCCACTTGCGTTCGAAGCACCGGGCCTCAGATCCTACACGCCTGCACTGCACGAACTGTTGAGAGCGCGAAAGAACACATCCTTCTCGGCCGACCGACCAGCTGTTACTATAAACTCTACTGCTCCCGCTGCTGCTGATACATATGCTGCTGATGCCGATGCTACTGGGACTGATTTCGATCTATCCCGTGCCCCGGGAGAGGTCGGACTCTCACAAGCGATCGTGCGACACGAATATTCACGTTGTCGATTTTATGAGTCTGCGCACTGGCAAATCAGCTTTGAAAGGTCGACTTTTTATTTTTTTTTTAACAAACAGTGAACTCAACTTGGTATGTAACAGGAGTTGGAAACAATATGCATAACGGATAGAATTGCAAATAGGGATGGTTGCACAAGAAGGCAAACATAAACTACAAGATACAACCCTTCTTCCAACTAAATGAGCTTTCAAAAACGATCGAAGCAAAACATTCTGAAAGCAAAAATACATTTGAAGATCAACACTTCATTCGACGCGACAGTGGTTTTGTTAATTACTGCCCTTTTTACGTATGTTTGTCTTGTCTTATAGGTTTTTCCTTCTTTGTTGGTCTCGAAGCGTGGTTTTCTTTTCTTAACGTTGCTGTTCTTGTTGTGAATGTAGTTAGTAAGTGTCCTCGTTCGAAGGTAAACTATTAGTGTCCTGTCGTTTGTGTTTTTCCTTCGGTACTGCTCTTTCTATGCTTGTCCGAGTTATTAGAGGGAACTCTTCTTTGAATATGGAAACTCTAAGGTGGCTATACGCACGCGAAGACGTCCACAGAACACGCCCTTATAAAATGATCTATAGGCATTTTATAGACTTTTTTAGACTTTATTGACTTCCTTGAGATATTTTCTTCTGTCTATTCACAATCTATAGACACCCTAAAGACAAAAGCCAACTAAAAGTGTATGTCTATAAACCTATAAATTGATTATAGACTCTAGGATTTGTATTGTGTACAGATTCGTCTATAGAGTTTTCTATAGAAAGTGTGTATACTCTATTGACAAGTATATGGACAGTCTATAGACTGTCTAAAGAAGTTTTTGTACGGGTAACAATCCATGAGCATTGAAGCTATTTCGGCGCGCATAGACAACACGAAATATGACGGATTTAGGCACCCCGACCTGTGAGAATTCCGTACGTGCTGTTGTTACCGGCGTGAAGGAAAAGTGTTCCATTGCTGTTGCTCACAGTGGCGCGTTCTTCCCACCTTCAAAAATCGCCTGCAATCTAGCGGACGGCACTGTTACGGCGCGACCGACGCATAACAACACCGCACAATTCCAGCCTTTCTTCTCCCATTCTCTCACATTTCAGAGTAAACTCAGAAGAAACGCCTGACCGAGACCAACGCATTCGAGAGAACTGCGCGAGGTTCAAGCAAAGTATACGCAAACAGAGGAATTCGGCGGAGCACAAAGTAGCAGCGGCTTGCACTTAGAGGGTCGCAAAGAGGGGACGTCCACCGTCAAGCCGACCGACCGGTCAAGTGTCCAGCGATCTCCTCACCCCAAGCCGCCTTTGCCTCTTTCATGAAGCAAAAAATTACGCAGACGCGGCGAAGTACAAAGACTCGCAGCAGAGGAGGGGTGGCGCGAAGGCAAGGCCAGCGCTACGGACGTAGGGCACTCACTAAAGGAAGAAAAAAAAATAAAAGAAGGACAATGCAACTAAAAAACTGCTAAACAAAGAAGCCGCGGGACACCACGAATGTGGCTTGGGGAGAGGATATTCCTCCGGCATCGGTGGAATGTGGTCAAGACCATGGCGACCCGCCGCCACAGAACGACCGCGAGAGCGTCGCGCTGTACGCTTGGCGTTTCAATTTCGCGTCGGCGCGGGTATCTCGGCTGGATTTTTGCGCTCTTGTCCCTTTGCGAGGAATGCAATGGGGGAAGCAAAACGCACGCATAAATAAAGGTGCATATGCGCGTGCATCTTTCGCCTACCCCGTTCCATGTAAACTAAAAAATATAAAGAGTGCAGAAGTTTAACAGAGACGTCAAACCAACTAGTACTTAAACCAAGAGCACCTTTGTACGAGAGTACCACATTCCGGACCTGGATGAGAAAAAAGCATACTGTTTTCTATTCTAAAGTTCTTGATAAGATGTCTGTTTTGTGTGTGTGTGTGTGTGTGTGCGTGTGCGTGTGCGCGCGTGTGTTTGTGTGTGTGTTTGTGTGTGTGTGTGTGTGTGTGTGTGTGTGTGTGTGTGTGTGTGTGCGCGCGTGTGTGCGTGTGTGTGTGTGCGCGCGC
Source organism: Amblyomma mixtum (assembly GCF_055824585.1). Lineage (NCBI taxonomy): Eukaryota > Metazoa > Arthropoda > Arachnida > Ixodida > Ixodidae > Amblyomma > Amblyomma mixtum. The sequence goes on from NC_143019.1 coordinate 62,241,989, forward strand.
GCGTGTGTGCGTGTGTGTGTGCGTGTGTGTGTGTGTGTGTGTGTGTGTGTGTGTGTGTGTGTGTGTGTGTGTGTGTGTGTGTGTGTGTGTGTAATCTTTTCCATTTCTGTTAGGTTTTGTATTTTATATCCCGTACAATTATATTGTCCTTTCTATTCTAGATTCGATTTCCGTGATTTACTACTAACGTTATGTTCCTTTTTTCGCGGCCACGACAAGAAACACACTGTAGTCGGAGGTCAATTAAAACGGCATAAATTCGGGGGCATAAATTCGGGGCTCACTGTGCTAGCATGGTAAGAGGGTATCAGCATGGTTATGCTTTTTTTTTGTATTCTCCGTAACAAGCTTCAGTGGGTTCTGTGTTTTCTAAATTTTTGTGTTTTGCGATGTCGGAACATCTGATTTGTCTGCTTACATTCTTCCTTTCTTTTCCTTTCCGGTGTTTAATCCAAGCCATCTTGTTGTAAATAGCGCGCTGAACTGAGTTTTTTTTTCTTCTGTGTTTCGCAAAACTACCCTTTTCCCATGTAATACCCTGCTTGCCAGATGGCTTTTTAGGAGCACTGTTCATGAGTAAGCAAATTTCCAACTCACCCTCGCGCGTCGCCGACGCTTTGAGGAGGGCATCCTTGGGTACAAATGCGTCGTCATCGTCTGCAAAACAGAAGGAAGAAAATAAGGATTAATGACGTAGCAGTATTTGGAGGCTACTTCACGCGACGTAAAGTCATGAACTACAGCAAAAAGAGGAGATGACCCAACTGTCATGACCAGAGGAAGTGCCTAAATACACGGACACCATTATCGAACTTTCCTGCGCATGCCCCACCCTCTGACCTTTTCATTTTTGGCTTACAAAAATGTCGGTAGATTTTCTGGTCTCGGTTGCTGCGGCCATGTTTTGAACATTAAACGATGCGAACAAACTTCCGCAAGCCACAGACGGACGCGATAAGTCACATTTTATGTTCATTTAATAAGTGCAGGTAAGAAAAGCACACACGACTTTTTTTTATACTGAATACGTAATTTTGGTTGGCATGCCCATGGCATTCTTCACAACATGACATTCTTTGTCGACAAGTAGGTGCTGCTTAACAGTGCGCTTTGTGGTCAAGTTCTGCCCCCCCCCCCCCCCCCCCCCCCCCGCTACTTTCTGGCAAATTTTCTTGTTTTGAGCTCTTGATGTTTGATTATTTTTGCATTCCTTTCATATTTTTTTTTCTTTTCCTATGGCTAGGGCAGCTCTTATAGTCGAAAATGAGCACAGCTGAAAATGTCAGAGTTTTCGCAAAAAGAAACACAGGAGCAGCAAGTAAGCGAGAAAGAAAACACGTCAACAAGATGGCGAAGCAGCTTGGTCCAAAGCGGCGCTGAGGATAAAATGTGAACCCAAAAGGCAACGCGCTGAAGTGGGAACCAATACGAATTATTCCAAACTATTCCCGTTACAAAGGAAAATAAGAACATATACAGGCCCGCGCCATTGAGATTCTTCCAAGTTATTCATCATTATTATCATCATGATGAGTAAGTTTTCCTCTCTCCGCCTCCAATTCCTTCTTGTTCTTCGGCAAAGTCTGCTGCAAGACAAAACTCTCCTTCACGCATAGTCGTGTTCGAACCTGGCCGCATTTCGTTGGAGGCGAAACGCGAAAAGGCGCTCGTGTGTTCTGCAATGTGAGTGCACATTAAAGGTCCTCAGGTGGTCGAAATTATTTCGGACAGTTTCGCTAAGGAACCTCTTTCTTCCTTTCCCCTTGCACTCCCCCCTTCCTCCAGGAACTTTTCTCACGTCGCGGTTGAGGTGTCCAACCAGAAATGAAGTCAGTTAATCCGCCCTTCCCTTTCCTCAACACTAATTCCCGCATAAGCAACCATTCATACCTGTCTTTCGCCAGCTGCGTTCGCCATATCCCAGGAAATTTCCTAGAAGCATCTCCCCAGTTGCATCTTTGCTTACCCCTGCTAAGTTTCTCTTCCTTGGAATCCGTCTGATGCACAGGCAGACAACCGACCATGCAAGACCTAAGCGACTGTGAAAATCGAAACGATGCCTGCGCAGAAACCAAAAGAAATCCGGCCGCATATCAAGCCAAACGGCTGAAATAGAACGTACTATCGCGCTCAATATGAGTTGCAACGCGCGGTCATCGACCGGGGCTCGTTCCGTGGTGTGCCTCCTCCAAACAGTCGCTCGGAATTCTGGGAGAAACTGCTGTTCCAGGAAACAACAGCACCCCCGCTCTGGAAAAAGTTTCTCCCAGAATTCCGAGCGACTGTTTGGAGGAGGCACACCACGGAACGAGCCCCGGTCGATGACCGCGCGTTGCAACTCATATTGAGCGCGATAGTACTTAACACACTTGGAGACCGGTTCGAAATACCGTTCAAAAATGTGGATTGTATTGAAAAGCTCGTGACCCGTTTTTTGTATTCTGTTTTATTATACCAGGTGATAAGACAACATTCTTCTTGGACCAGCACAAGTAAACGATACAATAGCAGCAATAGGAAATAAAAAATTTCGCGGCTCGAACTGGAGCGATGGACATACGCCACCATATAAAACCGGCACTTTCCTCATTCTGTGGGACTTCAACTTAATGTAGTCATCACCTGGTCGTATTCTCACGGAGCAAGGAAGATATTCGCCCTGTATAGACGAAAATCGCAAGCGGCCTCGGCTTATTTTTTCCCTGACCACCAAATAAAAAAAAATGAACAGCATTCAGAGAGGGATATCTCAAGGACGCGCTGGCAAACCAGGGACATGGGTTGGGCAGCAACAGGCCCCTCCATTCATGAAGCTTGACCACGGGCGCGTCACGCGAGCTAAAGGAGGATCAAGTTGCGCGTGCCTAAAAAGCCTCCCGTTAAGGAGTGCCCTCCTCAACAAAAGCGTCGCTGAACCACGCGCTAGCAATAGGTTTGCGCAACGTTCCCTTTTCCTCTAAATGCTTTATGTTACCCACACGGACACGTCGGTGTAATATGAGAATAAAAGTATTCCTTTCAGGGAGTCCTTGAGCGTTAGTGTGTCCAGGTGTGCTTGTAGCAACCTTCCTTGCAAGCAGCGGCGCACTGCTGAGCAGTACGAAGCGTACTTGGAGGAATCTGTGTATTTAGTGAAGTTTATGTGCAATGGATGCAGATATCCAGTCGAGGCGTTCGCAAGTAGACTGCCACCCTCGCGCGGCACGCCTTCCTGAATACGCGACGAGTGAAGGATGTACACTCTGGCAGGATTAGTGACGAGCAAGAGGAGAGGTGGGACAGCCCAAGGAGTGCCCAAGGCCGCTGTGTGCATTCTTCATTTATTTTTTATTCAGTTCAAATTTTCTGCGCAGACTCGTATCACGTGTGTGAACAATGAGGACTTAGTATATCTCAGTGTTTGTACGCGTCTTCTCAAAATCTTTGCCTCACTACAGAAACTAGGCCTCACTACAGAAAGCTGAGTACACGAAACTAAACGCAAATTTTGTCGTGGTACACTGTGTTAGTCCTTGTGCCTGTGAACCGAGACAAAGCTTAGCGATGAAGTACGTACATGTCATGTATGTATGTGACTGGCAGTCGTTAGCTCATATGGTTCTCTTTTCAGCCGTGTAGTATAAGCAATGACAGAACTCCTAAGCACCAAGGCTCTTGAAATGCAAAGACGAGTGTTTCCGTAACATGACAATATATACATCTTGACCGCTACGAGCAGTGATCCACAACTCGTCAACATTGTGACCTGAATACTTTTGATAAAGGGCGCCCACACTCTGCACATACATTGTATTCAGCATTGCATGCAGATAGATTTAAATACACTGCATGCAGTTCGTCGCCCCCTTATGCCTCTGTTCGCGGACACTTCTGAAGTAGCATACAATGCATGTGCTTTGGCAGTTCCCTATGTCTTCACTGACAACATGTTCCTAACTAGCGCAACGACTTGACCCAGTGAGAGGTCACGTCAACTAGCCCCCTACATACACACCCGCTGTTAGACTACTGTTCACTATCAGTTTTAACCGCACGGCAGCGACAGTCACAGCACCGGAACAAACAAGTCTTGACGGGACCGCAGAGCCGGAGCCACGACCCTTCGTGCACACCACTCGATAAGAAAGCAAGGACGCTCCGCGGCCTGGATTCCGCACCCGCCGTCGCGTTGCTTGCTTTCACAGCGCGCACCCTCTACTTCCTCGGGCGTGCGCTCACACAGCTGAGCAGGCGCGCTCAGCGTGTGCGCGTACCTGAGCGAAGCTGTGTGGGCGTGGCCAGGGGGCGTGACCGGCCGCTAACAAGCCATGACGCGAACGGTGGCACGAAGAGAGCCGCTGCGCCTTCTATCATTTGCTTGTTTGTTGGTTGTCGCTTTTTTTCTATTCTTTTTTTTTTGTCGTTGTTGCGGTTGTTCGCAGAGCTCTCACGTGCTTGCATTTCTATTCGCCCTTTCCGTTCCACCGTGATGGGCTTGCTACCGACGATCACGTTGCCGGCGTAAACGGGGCACGACGGTTTTTCAGCTACTGACGTACGCCTTACGAAAAGCCACGGATGTGCTTACGTATTCAGTTTATTTTTTTTCCCCTAGATGGCGTGGCCGTGGCCTTTTCCGCATTTTGAGTTTTTTAACCCATAAAAGTTCTACGAAGAAAACATATCGCGTTCCGTTTTTGTTTGTTTGTTTTCTTACTATCGATTCTCAGTTTTTAACTAACGCCGGCGTCTCATATTTTAGGTGTATTCTCTTTCCCGGTACAGAACTGTGTGCGGGAGCAGGGGCGCATTTATGGGCGGATGAATATTTTGCACAGGAAAAGCATACCGGCCCCACTTTTAATTCAGCCAAAAAGTCCAAGAAATACATGTTTCAAATGGGACCACCCCATCCCTCTATCCCCTATGCACGGGACCAGGAATTCGAAGGTCGAAACGGATAGTGTTGGACCGTCGCTAAAGTTCGCCTAAAACATTTATTAAAATCTCCGTTGTGTTCACTGCTGACGAACTTCCATTGACATAGACGCGCAATGAATGTTTTCTAATTAATACATGCATGGAAGGTAACTCCAAGAAATGCTGTCTACAGGTAGGAATGAGCGACAAGATATAAAACCGCCTCCAATAACGCAATAGCATGCATTTCTTCGTGGCACTACGATCATGAGGAGAGTGGTAGATCCTTTGTTTTAACAGCGAAACCGCAATAAGTTTTGAACACCGTGTGTTGTTGTTGCTTTTCCGTGTAGGTATTCACAGCCGACTGTGCTTAATGAACCCAATTCTTTAATTGAGAATGCTTTGAACTCCCTTGATTTCGAACTTTTTTCCTTCCCTCCCTGTTCTCTCATTTATACATCATTACTTTCAAGCATAGGCAGTTGAACAAGCAGCCTTTTAATTCAAAGTCAACAGCAAGGGCCTTCTTTCAAAATGGGACCCTTGCGCCTCTCATGAATAAACTTCCATGACAGAACCATCACCAACAACTGTATAACTTGTAACTGATATTCTGTTTTTTGCCTTACAGTGAGCGATTACCCTCTTTCCACTACACTGGAGTGGTGCAGCGATTAAGCGAATGCACAACTGCACTGGCAAGAGGCCGTTTCGAACGGAGCCACCGGTGGGTCTTGTGAGACCTGCGGCTTGCTCCTCCTGAGCAATGCGGTGAAGGAATACCTCCAGCAAGCCTCATTTTTGCCCAGAGTTCTTCGGGAGGCCGTCTATATTGCACGTAAGCCTTCTCTGATTTGAGTCATTTTCTTCTTAGTCACTGTCATTTTTGCCGAGTCATTCTTATAGTCCGGCGTCCCCTTCCTCTCTCCTGCAAGTGGAGAGGGTCGGGGGGAAGGAAAGGCAGTTGACAAGAGAAATCCCCTTAAACACCACATGCCCCGGATGGCAAGCGCAGGCTTCATACATACGCCGACGCCAAACAGTTTTCGTTACCCCGGCCCTCCGAATGCTATCGCATAACAAGGTTTCTATACAGACTTGCTTAGGTGCATAAAACCACTTTTTCCCCTCAAATTTCGGCGAAAGAACGCATACAATGCGATTTACTGACCAAATGTATGAATTTATACACACCACTAGGAATTGGGTGAGAAGATATTGAGACCATTACCACGCAGTTACCTGCTTTTATTAGGGGTTAACTCCGGTCCCGACAAGTAATGCAGCAACTTAACAGCTAGCCGGGTCATGTTCGCACGTAGCCGACTGAATTACAACCGGCGGAAGGTACAAAGCCTCAAATGGAGTCGACCTCGGTTAAACCACCGCCGCCCTGACGGGGCATTAAATAATCCAGCAAATGAATGGCTGGGCACCTTACGCGCGCAAGAGTGGACACCGCAGCGACTACAAGAAGTGGAATGCCCAACAAACGCAATAAAAACGGCCAAAAAAGGGCGACAAGACGCGCATACCAATTCAGTCCTCCAGAGACTGCTCCTGAACGGCAAGAGCCGCCGCTATGGAGTGCCTTTACCCTCTCCCCCTGCACCCCCCTCGCCCTCTACCTCCTCGTTTAGGCCGCATACAAATGGCAGTCACGTATACAAGCGGGAAAACGCGGAAATCTCGGCGGGTCGCGTCCGTCACTGCTGAGTGTAGCACATACAAGTACTCACGCGCACACACATACTCCTGAAGTACGGGCTGGACGCATCAAGGCCGGTACGCGTCCGCAGGTTGAAGTGTGCGATATATGCTTATGCCGAGATGCAATGGGCCCAGCCGCGGAGAAAGTGCGTGTGGAAGCCAACAGACGCAGCTTGCGCGTTCCAACGCTGACTGAGATTCAAATGCAAGATTCTAAAAGAATAACAACCACAATCGGAGAAAGCTCACAGGTGCGAATTTGGTAACGATGCTTCTTCGCTTTTATTCAATTTACGCAGCGGTGGCTCAGTGGTTATGGTGCTCGGCTGCTGTCCCAAAAGACGCGGGTTCGATCCCGGCCGCGGCGGCTGGAATTTCTTTGGAGGAGAAATTCTAGAGGCCCGTGTACTGTGCGATGTCAGTGCACGTTAAAGAACCCCAGGTGGTCGAAATTTCCGGAGCCCTCCACTACGGCGTCTCTCATAGCCTTTTTATTATTGGTACAGCTGCCACATGTTGCGTCAGGTGCGATAGCCAACAAGCAGACACCCGCTTTTCATAAGAGAGGGCAGCACTCAGCAATAGATGCACAGGAAAAAAAAAACGATAAAAATGTAAATGAGGCGAAGAGAAAGCGGACGAAGTTATGTTTAAACGAAAGGCACTGTAATTGTCTCATTGCGGGTGGACACATGAAGCTCACCATGAGAGGGAGGGGGAAGAATGGAGTGAAAACATACGATAGATCAGTAACAGGTATAGTTATTACCTGTTCTTCGCATTCACAATGCAGCTCAGTAAAGCTAGGGGCCGTGCACTGTATAAATTTGTTTCCAGGTCCCCTGGGTCTTTGAATTGCGCCGCAAATGAGACGTGCACAGGCGGTATCGTGTCACAAGCCGTAAACGACCTGCCCAAAGAGTATTATGTTATTATAATTACGTTAGAAATTATTTTTAAACACTCGCTGATTTTGCCACCAGCATCGCGGACTTTCCTCTTTTTTCTCCTGTGTGCAAAGCTAGGGTGACGATAAATGCACATCAGGATTTTTATTTTGAAGACAGGGCCGGTAAAATAGCACTACAAGGAGCCGATCGTGAATACAAATTACCATTATTTTGCTTCTTTTCTTGCTATTCTTTGCTATTTCTGTATAGTCCTCTGCTGTATATTGCAGGGGAGTGGCATGGCTTGACACAAAGATGAAACGTAATGAGAACATGAACACAATAAGCCTGGAAGGGAATCGCTGTCCTTCAATGCGTGGTCTAGAAGAGAAATAGCATGCACGCTATGAGCTGCAAAGTATTAGTGCACAGGCGATGCTCAATAAGGAAGTGAAGAGCTAAGAAAAAGAGCTCTAAGTGCGCAGACCTGATAAAAAAAAAATCGTTAGCGTACCATAAACATTTTGGGCCCATCATTTATTACTTGACATACTATGAACATTGTTCGAACATACCGTGGACATTTTCGGTCACTGGGGATTGTTTGGCATACTAAGCACATTGTTTTGACGTGTCATGTGCATTTTTCGTCAATTGAACACTATTTAGCATAATATAGCCATTGTTTTGAGTTCTCACGGACATTTCTGGGCCACTTGACGTACTATAGATACTGTTCTATGATAACACGTTGCACTAAGCATTCCACTCAAAAATTCGCGTCAAAGAAACTTTTGAAACAGGTTGAAAAGAACAGGAATACCGGTGAGACACTCAAGCAGTGCTGCAAGCGCAAAGCACTGAGTAAAAGAGATAGCGATAAAGCGCTCCAGAGAAGTCGCGCAATGCACTTCGTACAGCGACTACCAGTTCAGCCGCGCAGTAAAACGCGAAATACGAAAATATAAAAGTAAGAGACCAAAGTGGACCCTCAGCGAACTCAAGCAACACATATATGTATACAATGTGTAAGTTATGGGGTACACTGTTCAGTTTTCCGGTCGCACAAGTGCCTACTATTATACTGACGGGTCCAGTGCGCAAGACAGGTTATTTTATTTTTCGTTCTCTCTCTTTTTACTTTGCGTAGTCGTTGTCTGAAAGAAGCCTCTCGTGCTGATTGCATCTCGCGACGAGGAAGGGTCAAGGAAGCTTTGGTGGCCGCAGTCGGACCTCTCTAAGAGAGCCCCGTGGGCTGTTTGAGACCTGAAGAAGGGTACCGCATTTTTCGTCAAGTTAGAGACAGCGCTTTGGTTCTAAAGATGGCTTTTTTGTAGATATCGTTAAGAACAGTATAGTATAGTATAGTATAGTATAGTATAGTATAGTATAGTATAGTATAGTATAGTATAGTATAGTATAGTATAGTATAGTATAGTATAGTATAGTACAGTACAGTACAGTAGAGTACAGTACAGTACAGTACAGTACAGTACAGTACAGTACAGTACAGTATAGTATAGTATAGTATAGTATAGTATAGTATAGTATAGTATAGCATAGCATAGCATAGCATAACATAGCATAGCATAGCATAGCATAGCATAGTATAGTATAGTATAGTATAGTACAGAACAGTACAGTATGGTATAGCATAGTACAAAACACTGAAGTAAAGTACAGTATAGTGCAGTACAGTATTGCATAGTGTACTATATAGTACCGTGCTGTGTAGTATATGTAATACACTCAAGTATAGCACATTATGGCTGTATACGAAACTACCATTGTTTGTCTGGTACCAAGACCAAATGGTACACTTGGCGGAAACTGCTGATAAGAGAGATAATATAAAACACTGACTGCATGTGGATGATGGGGTTCAGGCGAACGAAGGGCCAGTAAACTTACGCACGGTAAGTAACCATGTAATTGCCAACGCATCAAAAAGCATCTCTCATTTATCCTTATTTGGACAGCTCCGATTTCTTTGTCAGACCCATGCAAAAGTTCTGCTTGTTTGCGTCAACCAAAATATATGCAACCGAATGTGCAACAACGCCGTGTTGTATATATTCAGTTAAATAACACAAGAAAACACGCATTTGAATAAAAGCTGAAACGATCTCTCGGAAAAGCGCGGAAAAAATTTGGAGTTATTTCACAGCTCAAATCAGAACGATGATTTAAACAAAACAACCAACTTAGAAGGCTGTTCAGAGCGCCGAAGTTGCTGCGCAGTTCTTGAAATGCTGATTACGTGGGCGCACACTGACGGCTCCTTGAATTCGAATATCAGGCAGGCTGCAGGACTAGTGCGTATATTTTTTAGTTCTGCAAAAGACAGGTGTGCATTAAGATGCAAGTGAGGGGCGACGAGGTTATATATTCCTGGCGAAAGGCGTTACATCTGAATGTTCCTAACGTGGTATTGACCAAGCAAATTATAAATGAATTATCCGCATGCGCTGTAGGTAAGACTATATGGCAGCACGTAACGGCCACTTAAAACCTTAAAACGCAGCTGTGATCCTTGATAGCCGGCACGGTTGTAACCTATCATAAGGTGAACACAACAGCTTCGGTGCGATAAAACAGCCGTGACGAGAAATAACGGCGTGAGAGGCAACCACTTCGTTAACATGAACATCCAGAGAGAGAAGCTGATCTCGTGCAACACATAGTCATTGTGCTGAAATGATGAGCCTTTTATAATTATGTTTGTCCACGAACGATGAGGTATGAATACACTCCTTTAAATCACCCTGCTCCCCAAGTCGTCCGGTTTGCTTCACTCTAGGCTCTTAACGTTCAACTAAACAGACTTGGAATGCGCGCTTGTCAAAATTCTGCCATTATTAACATTTAGGAGAAACTGTACGACTCAGCCAGCAGAAATCATGCGACCCACGTTTTATGACTTCACCCATGAACTTTTTAAAATCAACATTTGGCTCGAGTGTTGTAGGATGGAAAATGCGGTAGCCGGCCCCTCCGGGACACGGTCGCGATCAGGGCAGTTCAGTACCGTCTCCATCCCCCTCCTCTTTCCCCTGCCCTTCGCATACCTGACGCACGCAACTTCCGATTCTCGGACTGTCTGATTTTCCGGCTCCTTCGTTTTCTTCTAACCGTTTCATTTCTGTTCCCTTTTTAAAGGTTCATCACACGCTACCACCACCGCTTCCTCGACTCGCTATCTTCCACGCCGATCTAACTCTGTCCCCCGCGTTGTCCACGCAGAGAACGTGCACCGGTCGCCCCCTAGCGTCGCGCGGCGATAAAGAGCCTCCGGTCGCGATCCTGGCGTTATACATAGTGACCGCACCGGCTGTGACCAGCGAGCCATTTTATGGGCGCCCTTGTCTGAGCCGCATCTTTATATTCCGCGTCCTTTTTGCGGTCCCTTATACTTAGTCGCCGCCGCAGCGACCCCTTCCCCCTGCACCTTTTAAACCGCAGAGACGAAGCCGTAGCTGAGCCTAAGAAAGAGCCGTAGTAGCGGTCAGCTCTTCCTTCTATCTCTTTTTATCCAGTTATGCAAGTGCGGGGCTGATATGCCACGGGCGGTGTTCTACGCCTCGCTATGCAGAGCGAGGAAAACAAAAAGAAAGAAAACACTGCGCGCAGTTAGGACAGGGATTTACGGGGAAAAAAAGTACGAAGAGGAAAAGAAAAAGGATAAAAAAGTTTTAACCGTTCTACACATCGCCGCTCTATGCATCGTGCGCTATGGATAACGCACGTTGGTTAGAAGAAGACTTCAGGCATGGAAAGCAAACACAAAAAAACGCACTAAGTCCGGATACGTGGACCATGAAAACGGCCGGACTTGGTTAGAGCGGCGGAATGCAGAGGTCATGGACGTGCACAAACCGGATAGATTCGTTTGTTATTTGCATGCTTGCTTTTTTTGTTACTTTTTTTGGCACCCCATATTACGATGTATTGGCGCCGACTGCCTGTAGCAACATCACGGTTGGTCCGGTTTGATACTGTTAGTTGGGCTTATCGGGCCGCTCTCCTAAAGCATGTGCTAGCACTGCTGATCGACGGTACGGTGCGTGCGAACTCGGCGCCGTACTTCTCTATTCGTGGCCCGCTAGTAACATTTTTATCAGCGCCTTGCTACTTAAACGTGGGTAAAGATACGAAACCGCCAGGAGAAGAATATGCAGTCAATCCGCATACTTCTTCTACCAGGCACGACAGTTGGTGATGCCTGACATAAATACGAACAAGCTCCACAACGTGGCAATACCCTCATAATAATGTTTGTTTAATTTCTGTAGAGGTTGCATTACTTGTAAATGAAAATAACATTGAGGGGTTCTCACACTCAGCAATGCCTTTTATGGTGGCATAGTCGACGTCAAGGGTCATGAGGTGAGTTCACTGGCGGTAGTACTTAATGTACAACCAGGCACAACGGGTGGTCGTTTCAAGACGTATGCACGACATCCCGGCAATGTCTCGGCGACTTGTATTGAAGATAGGAGCATAAGGCGTACAGCCGTATAAGCTTGTGCGCAGCTCAGACTGACATCATCAGTCAAACATTTCATTTGTAATTAAGTTCGCGGAGTATTCGTCAATATCTAACAGGTCCTTCGCCTTCAACATCTTCTGCAATGAATCAACGGAACGCTGCGTTCTCAAGCAGCATGCTGACGGTAAGGCACGCAGGAGTTCGTTTCCTCGTCAATCAACGGTTCCTTCTTTCGTCGAGGGGGCATCAGCATCGACAGAACGGCTAATTGCTTTTTTTTTATCCTGCAGACAATGCATTCTTCTCTTCAAAGCCAATTGCCGCCAGCGTTGAGAGCTAGCGTGAAAAAAAAAGGAAAACAGGAAAAGAAAACTTTCTGTGCGATACGGAGACGACTAAGCAATCTATCGACGAAGCACTCGCTATGAGGTGCATTTTCCCACGAACGTGCTCGACGCTTTGTCGGTCGAGCTGTGCCGCCGCAGGGGAGTGCAGATACAAGTTATTACATTGTTCCAGACGACGAAAGCTGCAGATCACGTGAGCGCAAAATGAAATGACAGCCAATTAACCTGCTCATACGTAGCTGACCTTACATAAAACACAACTAAAAAATCTTCTACGGGAATTTTTAAAAGCATAGAAGTTATACATACAAATTCACATTACCGAAGGACATAGTTGCATATACTGCACAAAGATGGCGCTCGGTTGAGGAGTGCAATATTATGACATGGATTTATGGAATAACCCAAGTGGATTGCACAGGCTCTCATAGGAATAATTAATGTTTGTGCCCATCTAATATGAAGCGCCCACGTCCCATATTACAGAAACATTGCATTTACTCACGTTTTTGTTGCAGTGAAACATTTATCTTGCGTAGTCCTACACCAGACTGTAGTTAAACGCTGCAAAGCGACAGAAACACCACTCTCCTCGGTACAGTTATGAGCTCTCGGACGGCTACAATTTTGAAACGAATTGAAAAGGGCGAAACTTCGTTTATGCTAGGCCAAAGAGCGTAGCGTTGCAGCCGAAAGCAAATTAGAACGTACGCATAGAATTATTCATTAATTAACAAAAAAACAAGCATCTGCATGGCAACGTTCCATCTGGGGATTCCACAGCCTCTTCGTGTGAGCGGACCAATCAAAAGCAAGGGCGAGAGGACGGCTCCCAATAAGCGCGGCTTTGTACAAAGAAGGGAGCCCTAACAGGCGCCGACGAATCACATTCGCAGCAGTCCACGACTCATCGTCGGCTTCATCCAATTAAAAGGGCCGCTACCGCCACCAACCGCACCGATAGCCAACGCTGTATAGCCGTGCAAAAAGCCGCAGTAAACAAAGAATCGACGACAAACAAAACAAATAAAAATAGCGAGACTACGGCTGAACCCGTAGTAAAAAACCGACTCTGTGTCCTTCGCTTCCCATCTCCCAACCTGACACGGTCGCCTGACGCCGTCTGTCATTCTTCCGCTGGAACGTTAGATCCAGACAGGCACACCGCTTGGCTTCGAGCTTCAAAGCGCCGAAACGCTGCCACACAGCCATCGAAGCAAACAGCGCGTAGTACACAGCCAATAGACAGACTTAGACAACGTGCGACGCACACAGACAGACAGTCACACGCACGCACACACCTTTCACAGCTTCCAGTAATAGAGCTCAGTTTGCAGCCGACAGCTGTTTCCCAGAGCTTCGCGGGACACTTCTTTTGAGATCACCGGAAACCGCGAGCTATTGCCGACGCTTACGATCTGCCTGGCATACACTATCACGCAGAGCGACCGGGCGGTTGGCTGCTTGCCTCATAGGCGGCAGTACTGTCTAGCGAAAGCAGGGGGGGGATTAACGAGGTATCAATCAAACTCTCGTCTCTCGCGGGACACCCGGCTTCTGTGGAGATCGGCGGGCCGATGAGAGACGCATCGGTCGATTACGCCGATTGCGAATGGCGAGGTGTGCGAACGTCTAATAGGAAGGGCAGCGTTTCCAATCGAATCTTCTGCGTTGTCTCGTGTCTCGCTTTTTTGTTTGTTTGCCTCTGGGAACAAGAGAGCCGCTGGGGTGTATGGGACTCGGGGAAAGATGGAGCCAGGACCATGAGGACTTGAAGGTAAGTTATTAAAGAAACCGTTTTGAAAGCGCCACCTTCGGTACAGGTATTGAGTATCGTTAGTGGCAGGTGAGTTGCTGCCTTTGGGGGCGCCGTGAAGCGATTACACCGGAGGAGGAATTGATGAGAAAATGGCTGTTAGAAAGCACGGATTGTCCTCTAGCTCCGGGAACAAAACGTCAATATTAAAGGCTGTATACAGGCACAAAACTTTGAACGCAAACAAATGATATGATTTGTTTTACGGCCCCAAGGAAATGGCTTCTAGCAAGTTTCAGTGGCAGCTAGGCGTTGAGTGGAACATGATGTGATTTTGAGTGATGTCCGAGGAGCTTCTCGGCATTACCACCCGTATCGAGTGACGTCATCGTGCACTTTCCCCAATTATTGTGACGTCACAGAAACCAGCGGTTGTTCACAAAAACAGCCAACGCTTGCTGGCGACGCCGACGAAATCAGGAATGTGGTAGCCCAGGTTGGCTGGTCGACCGTGACCTTCAGGTGCACTTCCGGTACAAAATCGTTTGTAATTAATTATTCACGCTGCGGACTGATGTTTTGGGCTCATTTTCATCGTTACTATATAGGCTTTCAAGCCAAGAAAAGGAAACCAAACATTTTCGTCTCTGTATCCCTTTAAGGAAACGCCGCAATATTCCAGCGCTGGTGGATCCTTTTCAGCTGACCTTTCAAGGCGGGTGTGTTTTTCAAGAATGCATTACTATTGGTTAGAAATTCATTTCGGATGCTGCTGCTCCCTTGCCAAGTTTATGCTGAAGAATATCGTCCGTCTTACATGGGCGACAAAAGACGAAAATAATAAAAGAATGAAGCAGAAAAAGGAATAGACTGGAAACAGAATCGTTATGTTATCGCGGCCTCGGGCGCTCGTCTATTCATTCCAAAGAAGAGTTTTGGCGGGACGATTACGTAACGCTGTACGGAAACACGTTTCGTAACCCGTTTTTCTATCAAGCTCTAAAACGGTCGAAAGTGCACACGGCGCGCGCGCACAGCTAGCGCAAATGTACGCAGTTCAGGAAGGGAGACGCAGCGGCAATCATCAGGGAGCGGCCGTTTGCCGCCTTCGTCGCCGCCTCAGAAAGAAGAGACCGTTCTACGCGACGGCGCGCACGAAACGTAAACAAACCGGAACGAGCGGCAACAAACAGCAGAGAACGAGAGTAGGAGAGAGAGAGAATTGAAGAAACAGAGTGAGAGAGGGAGACAGGACGAAAACTCATCCCTCATCTGCTCTGTTTGCTTGTTGTTTCCTGAAAGCCGCAAAGTTTTACCGCCTCGCGCACGGCGCACTTTATTTTCTTCAACTAGCCCGCTCGGAAGCTGAAGGTGCGTCCTGCTTTAAAGAAGCAAGGATGGCTGGAGGAGGAGAGAAGAGAAGGAGAGTTGGCGGCAGCCCTGTACAAGAGTGGCGAGAGTGGAGAAAGGTGAGGGTGAAAGGCGGCAATATATCTTGTAAAATGCAGCTGCAGTCGACAGGCTCGCTTAGCCGGGTTTTACTCCGGGGGCGTTTTGCTTTTGCCCGCGCGCAGCGCAGGGTAGATGCGAGAACCAACGTTTTGTTTATACTTTCTCAAGCCGCCCTAAAACCAATGGAAAGAAAGAAAGGTGTGTGTTCGTTCAAGACGCAACGCTTTCTCTGGGTCTTTCTTCCGATATCCACAAATTTGAAAGCGCTTTTATCCTCTTCTGGCACTTCGTCCTGAAAGTCATTTTTTACTAGATTTTTTCACCAGAGCGCTGAACTAACAACCGAAGCAATTATAACCTATATGGTAGATACAGGAACGCCTCAGGACCTCTTCTACCCCAACTAGGTGATCAGTAAAAAAAAAAAAAAATGCGTATGGATCTGGCTCAACACTGTTCCCGCTTCGAGTTATAGATCAATTCGCTCTCGCCCTACTATAAGCTTGCCGTCCCGGTTAGCTCAATTGGTAGAGCGACTGCTCTGGTGTAGCGGTGGTCCCGGGTTTGAACCCCGGACCAGGACGAATTTTTCTTTAACTACGAAGTTTCTGTGAAAGCTGTATAGCTTTCCTTTGTGGCCGTATGGCTGCGCTCGGGTGGACGTCAATGAGTAATTACTCCCTTATTACGGATCTGGCTGACGTGTGCGTCACGGTGTGGGAAAATTACACTCACTGAATTCAATGTGCAAGATGACGGACAACATTAAGAGCCGGAACCTGCTCAGGATACTGAATGAGAAAAGCCTCCAAGATCTTTGACGGCATATTGACAGCCCCGTCTTATACATCATGGCAGGTCCTCGAAATAAAAAATAAATAACTCTGTCGTCTTAGTTTCCTACAGTCGGCGTCGCTGCATAACTCATATTACCGGGCATATCGTAGACTCCTAGGCGATCGTAGACTCCTATCGTAGACTCCTAGACTCCTAGGTATCACTGTGTGTCATGATCTAACTTGGCGGGAACATGTTACTAATGTTATTTCATCTGCAAACAGAACCCTTGGATATCTGAAGCGCCATTTACGTCACGCAACAAAAGAGGTAAAATTACTCGCTTACACATCATTGGTAAGACCAAAACTAGAATACGCATCCCCCATTTGGAGCCCCCATCAAGCATATCTAATCGATGCACTTGAAGCCGTGCAAAATCGCGCCGCCCGTTTCATTCACTCCCAATATTCATACGAAGTCAGTGTGTCATCCCTGAAATCACTGTCCAACTTACGAAGTCTTTCTTGCCGTCGTCGCGTCGCAACCCTATCTCTTTTTCATAAATTTTATTACAGCTCACTCGGCCATGAACCATACATCTGCGCACCTCCGCCGCGCATATCACATCGCACTGGTCACCCCCTTCAAGTTACTCGTCCACGTGCCCGTACCGTAACCTTTTCCACCTCCTTCTTTCCACGAGCCGCGTCAGACTGGAACGGCCTCTCCCACTCCGCTGCTGCTATCACCTGCCCGTCACTCTTCAACGCCAACATTGAACTTCATATGTCATCGTGAAAAAATGTACCAATTTTTGATTAACCCACCCCTTATGTAATACCCCGAAAGGGGCCTTTAAGGTAAATAAATGAAATGAAATGAAATGAAATGATAGCTTTGTGAACGTACTTGGCGGTTTTCGACCTGCTCAGTCGCCAAAGCCTATAGCTATGTTCCGACATGAGGTTGATAGCGCCTTCTCTCGGTGTTTTACGCTTATAAAGGCGTTTTAAGGAAATAAATTTTCTAATTATGGTACGTAGCCTCCGGGAGCGGCTGTCCCAAGCGTTTCATTTTTACCAAAGGAATTTAGAAATCACACCACCCTTCCCTTACAGTGATTCCGTCAATAAAGCTAAATTCTAATGGGAGGCATGGACAAAGAAGCCGAACCTCCAGACGAAGCACAGGGGCCATCTATGGTGCTAAGCTACAAAAACATGCTTCTTACCGCGCCACAATGTGCTCAAAGGCTACGGCTGCAATGCTTGGTGAAAGGAGCAATCAACTTCCCCCGATTATTTTTTCCTAGCAACCCGCCAGGGTGTCTGAGCCTTCGGTGTTTCCCTGAGACCGTTAACTGCTCATCTTTATTTATATGCGTTGTTTCGTGTCTAGGTTTTCTTGAATTTCAGCCTTAAATACATTTTTTGTCAGGCTTACACTGTATAGTGAATAATTACAAAGTAGATAGCGCACTCCTAATTTTTTGAATTTTCAACGAATCCATCATACGAAGATCAAGTAGTCCTCGTGGCAAGCTACAGGAGAGGCAGAAATTCTACAACGCGTTTTTTTACGCAACGAAAATCGAAAGCTCCGCGTCACCGACGACGCACACACATGGAGAGAGGCAGAGAGCGTTGCTCTACGCTTCTTCGCTCAGCGCACAGGTTCGCTCAGTTTGCGGAAGGGCGTTTTACAGCGTCTCTGGCCCAACGCCAGTTTCGCGAACCGCGTCGTTCGGATAACGAGACGCCGATATATCAGTCGTCGCGACGCAACGTTGGCAGTGCACGGAGGCTTATTACCGTTGCCTCTGGAAGCAGCACTCTCCCCACTCGCAACCTCCTTTGAACGGGCCCGCTTCGTTTTATTTTTTTCTCCACGGAGGTTGCGTAGCCTCTGGAATGTCTTCCAGGGGTCCTCTCCTCATCTGCCCTGAGGTCGTGGGTTCGTCGTCAGGCGCTGTTCCAGGCGGGAGACAAACTGTCTCCAAAAGAGCCCATTTTTCCTCGCGCCCTCAGCCCCTTACTGTTAATGCTGCAGAGGCTGAAAGATGACCTACGGGACGCCAGCTCGTCGGCTGCAGCAGCGAGTGAAAGTTGCTTCTCTAATACACCCTGCAGCATCTTCGCCTCTTCCTTCCCAATTTCTCTCTCCTTCCCCCTCCCCCAGCCCTACCGCACACTCGACGTGTCACAAGGTACATCAGTATGGTTGCGACTGGACGCCCGAGGTCAATTGACGTCATTTCCGGTCCGTGCTTTGGCTTTCGCCCCTCGCGCCATACCCCAAGTGACAGAGTGCGACGCACCCACGCGGGTGGGGTGCTCCTGAACTGACGCAATTCCGCAGAGCTCGCGACGACGCGGAAAGGAGGAGAGGGCCTGAGGAAAGGCGATACAGCTCCCTGTATCCGAAGGTTCGCAGGACGTAGCCAGCTTCGAACGCGCAGTTGAAACTCACTACGCATGCGCCAGGCCCCAGCGCAGAGAAGACCGTCTGAGGCAGAGGCAGGCAGAAAATATTTACAGATGGCAAGTTCACTCACTCATACACTGATGAATAAGTGAGAATTGCCTTGGCTGATTCGTCGATGACAAAGGGTTAGCTGACATCAAGCACAATAAGTGGGACTTCGTTTGCGTTACTGAATTCAATTTGTTATCTAAAAGAACTTTTCATATACTAGTTATGAAATGCGGCGTCTATATACAAGTAAAAACAGTCGCGATTGTGTTCGAATACATTAACTGACAAATCTTTTTGATTCACACACTCCGTAGTAGTAATCCCGCATTTCACTGTATGTTCCTGGTATTTTCATTCCATAATTTGAATGAAGCACTGCTGATTGATACCACCTAAGCTACTTACAGTATACACAGTTTAAAATAGAAAATTGTGAACCGCAAGAGACCTACCAGTGGATGATAATATAAGACTAAATCCTTCCATATATTTCCGAGCTGCACCCAATTTTTTAACGATGGAAGCAACAACATTAATTATACAATGGTGCCTTATTTATTATCTCGGTTTACAAACAATATACCTGTCATTTCGAACAAATGAAGAGTAAATCCTTGCTTGGAGCGCAAAACGAAGCCCCTGATGAGTCAGCTTGTAGAGTGAGGGCCGTTCCGATAATGTCCATTACGCAACCGCCAGAGCCAGTTCAAGGTAAAGAGGTGTATGCATACTTTTCCTTCCGAGCAGGGATTCCGGCTTTCCCAGAGTTTATACAGCCAGACTGAAGTCGGCAAACAAGCCAAGGAATCCCAAACAGCGCGCGCTCTGCCATGGCGTAGAAGTCATGCTTCGACGAGAGAGCACGCCACGCTGCCAGCTCACAAGGACGCGGCAGTTGACGCTTGGGTGAAGCTGGCGACGACGAGTCACCGAGGACGGGGTCCGACGGCCGATAGCTCACCTCGTTCTTCTAGGCACCGCCGCGCCTAGCTCACCCCTACCTACCGCGAGCGGCCGGTCTAGGGACAGCCAAGAAAAAAAAAAGAAAGACCTAGTGGGCGAACAAGCAAGCCAAGCTCCACGCGGCTTCGGTACCTTGCCGAGCGCCGGCCTTCTTCAAAAACACATTCTTCTGGAGGCTAGCCAGGAAAACTGCACATCTGCCTTGGTCGCAGGTCCTCAACGTGTTTGAGCTGCTGCTTGCTTCTTGCCACGGTGTGTGGACCCCCCCCCCCCCCCCCCCCACTCCCCTCCATACCCCTCTCCACCTCCAAGTCCCTCCAGTTTTGCTTTTCGGGAACCTCGCGTCGTCTGCCGTTTGTTCTCTGACGTCTGCACTTCTGTTTGGCACGACCACAGCAGACGAAGCAGCGTGCGACGTTCCTAGCTGTTTCTATAGAGCCTTGTGGTCACACTGTTTATTTTTTTATCTTTTTGTTTCTTTGAAGAGCCGTCCTCGTAGGTGAAATTTGGGTGTTGTAGCTGGGATCCTCGTATCCCGTGTCACGTTGGTCTTTCCTCGCTAGTTGCGGAAAGATCACCGCGACGACGTCGTCTGTTGGCGCTTCCCAGGTGCCGCATGCTTTTTCTTCTTCGCGCTGGGCACCCGACGAAACCAAACCTCACTTAACTAATTGGCTGCACTGGCTAAAAGGCACTACGTCACTCGTAGACAAACTATGCCGACTGTTGCCGGAAAAGACCCCGCGAGACGGGAAGACAGGACTCTGGTTTTAGTGCTCACGCGCTGCGGCAGGGGAGCCTTTGCCAGTTTTCGACATGCATCACTCAGACTTCTTCCGGTTTTCTCAGAAGCAAAATTGCAGATGTATCCGTGAAACTCTGGGTGCTCTTCTAACCGAAGCTCTGCACACTACCGACGCAATCGTCCTCTTCGTCCACTACTTCCTCTTCTTTCTAGTTCACTTGATAATATGGATAACCGTCACTCCTAATAACGCAGCCATATATGCGCTGTTACTTCTATACATGGCTGTGCATATATACCGTGCGCTTATAAAGCCGTTCATGCTCCTGTCATGCAAGCGTATTTAATCTTACCTGTTACAAAGGTCACTTTATGGAGGTTAGCAGATGATGACGCCGCCAATTGGTCGCTGTATTCAGCTATCGGTAATATGCTGCGAGTTTTCATTTTCTATGCGTATCTAATAGCTTTTAGAAGTTCAGCTAGACACCGCAAGATGGAGCGACAATTCAGTAACCTTGGAGTTGTGGATCAGTGAAAATGTCGGACTTAGATATTTGGGGCGGCAAATTTCGATTTGGACAACACGCAACCCGATTATACTCCTTGAAACAACATTGAATTCGTGAAAAAAATCGTCAGCGAACGTTGGCCACCATCATGATCAACAACATCCTTATCAATATTATCAATATTAGCGAGATTAAATCCAGTGCAGAAAAAATCATCCCGCTCTGATCTCTAGTTAGTCCCACCCCGAACCAACTGCCGACCACGTTCTCCCAGCGGATTTCCTAGCTTCACCTCTGCACCAGACTCTATGACTTTCCCGATCATGTTCTCCTTCCCAAGGTAACCACAACGTTCCCTTTACACTCACTTGTTGCCCCGTAACTTCAAAGAATGGAGATAAGCAACAATTTACGAAGCAACAATTGACGATATTCGAACTGCAGCCCTTGCGACCACCAGCGAGAAACCAGGGGCCCAGCCCCTACAACCCCCTGACTCCACTGCGGCGAAATTCCGTCAGACATCACCGACAGCTTCACATGTGGCACGGCCTCAGCATCCCTCACGCTGGGAAGATCTCTCCTGGACTCTGAAGTCGGCCTCTCAGAAACTCAAGACGCGCGGGCGGGCATGATGTATCGTGTGAGAAAAAAAGACGCCGCACGTTTTCTCGTGCCAATGTCGTCGACCCCGTTAGTGCCCTGTGCAGGGACGGAAGAAGGGAGCGGGCAAGGCGGCAGGGGTCCTCGCGTATGCAGCAGCTATCTCTCGAATCACGGTCGAGCTATGGGATTCAAAAGCAAAAATATCGCAAGACACGCTAACGAACGAACGACGCGGGCCGGGGACGACTGAAAAGGCAGCAAGAAGTGGGGGAGGCAGTGATGGGAACCCGCGATCGGAGACAGCGAAGCCCTGAAGATACGTATATGCAATAAAGAAATGATGTACGAAACAAGGAATGCGTCGCACACCAGAGAGCCGAAAGAGTGACGGCCGAGCGCTCAGCTTGTGTACATACAGCGAATGGCTGGAGACTTAAGACAAAACGGAGACAGCAGGCAGCGCGGTGCACGGGTTGTAAGAGGGCGGACGGGAGGGGCGCTATAAAACAAATTGGGCACCGCTAGAGGATGGGGAGCGCTGCGGAGGATGAAGAAGTAAGAGAGAGAGACGGGGGAGGCGGGAGTTTTCTTTGGATGGTTTTGAGCGTACAGAGCATGGCCACTCAAAACGGCGAACGAGCCACCACCGCTATATACCATCCCACACGTGGTGACCATATACCAAGCCGCGCGCGATACTATATGCACTACCGTATAGAGCAAAGCGCGCTGTACGGTCTCGCTGAAGGCTCGCGCTGCTAAGACTAAAAAGAAGATGAATAAGGTGGAGGGGGTGGGGTGGAGCGGGGGGGGGGGTAGTTATAAAGTGGAGTGAGCTACGCAGGCTAGGGGAAAGGAGGCGATGGAGGAAGGGGGATGTGGAAATGCGGATCGCCACCCGCACCATCGCACCGCACCGCGGGCAAGAGTCGTGGTTGGCGGCATCGTCTCAGCTGGAGGGATGCCTGTCTCGGCTCCTGCCCTTCTGCTGATGGTGAAGTTACGTCCTTCCCTCCACCCCCTCCTCCTTGTTTTGAGCATGCGTGCCTCCGCCGTTCGCCGGCATATATCTATCTATCTCGTTCGTGTTTTTCTTTCTATGTCGACTTAGTTTCTAGCGCGTAATTATTTCCCCCGCCGCCGGGCAGACGCGAAGTCGCCTCCGCCGTCTGTGCGGAGAGTCAACGAACGCTGACAGAGAACCCGCGGCCGTACACGGTCCCGCTAGACTGTAGAGCACACGAGGAGCAGAGCTCTGGAGTTTCGCTTCTCGGGGGCCGGACGGAGGAGCCGCGCGGGGGCAGGGGGAGGGGGGGGGGGGGGGGGTTGTCAGCGGTTACGAGGATGCCTGCGCCGCGGCCTAGCTGAGGAGAGTGCATATATGGGAATGGTCGGCTTCGCGCGCATCTGCGCCGCTATGTCGACCGGAGCGCGCTCGGCCACGGGTCCTGGAAGCGTGAGAATGGGAGAGGAGGTCGGGAGAACAGCGCCAGGGAGAGGAGCGCGGAGAGAGCGGGTGGCCACTGGAACATCTTTTCTTTCGGTTTCTGTTCTCCGCAAGGCGAGCGCGTGTGGACACAGATGGGGTCGAGGCGACGGGAAAAATGAGGCGATGGATGCTGGCTCAGTGAGTTGCGGAGGATATATGGCGGAGGTTGTTTGGGGGACAGGGGACTGCGGGTGCCGTGCGTTGGCAGGGCGTTCGTCATGCAGACAATGACTTCAGACTTGAATTAAGCTTAGAACTGAAGCCTGTGACGTTTTTATGAGAGGATAGACCTGAAGGAGACAACTTTACTTTTTGTCAGTGGTGACACCGACAGCTTTGTGACAGCATGAGACAAAATAGAGCTCTAAATCACTCAGACATCTAGACAGCAGAGAGATCAATTGTTATCGCCTCCTTGACTGTTGGTAAGCATGAGGGCGTTTACGCTGTTGACGCCTGACTCCTTGTGATAGATCAAACCAAAGTCCACAAAACGCGTTCCGTTACGCATTCTATCACGTATCTACGAGGGACGTGAGAGGGCAGACCTCCGATTCAATGTTCTGAACACTTGGGCAGATCCTAAACTTTTTACCAGAACTTCCTGACCGCGTACTAAAGACGCCAACAGCCCTTGAAACCAACGAAAGTATACCGGTAGCAGCTGAGCTCGCCGTCTTCATGCCTTGCAGGTTAAGATAATAGATATTATCAATCAAGTTACCAGCTGGTGATTTCGACCAAGCCCTAAGTGGCACCTGCGGTCATCACAGGCACACTAAAGTTCTGACAAAGGCTGAAGCGGGGACAGCACTGCCACAGAACAAATGATTAGAGCTCGAACAACGTATTCCGTTGGGTGCGTTTTTTCACCATGATTTTTGGTAACCCAGCACAAAACAAATTATGTGCTCTTTCTGCGCAGTGCATGTCCTATTTAGGATATTTTTTTTTTGCTATATTTTACCCTTGACTTTTAAAGCCGTTTACGCTATACATTTAGGTCGCGGGTTCGGTGCCCCGCTGTGGTAAGCTATGTTTCATTATACTTTCTGCCAGTCCATCCAGAAGCCAAGAAACGCAAGAACATCTCTTTTGTCACTAGAATTAAATCACTACACGATCGCCTAACGCTTTTGCTCGATTACATTGCCTGATTGCTTCCTTGGTACCATACGGTCGCTACCCTACTTTATCCCGTGCGATGTTCAAGCGAAATGCATAAGAGTAAGCAAAGAACATAGCCCGCAAGGAACATAGCCCGCAAGGAACATAGCCCGGTAACCGGAGCCCGTACGGCACGGCGACGACCGAGCGGCCGCGGCCCGTACGCATAGCGGGCCCTGCGCCTGCGACGGACACGACGGAAGGGGGCCCTGCGTCCGGGGAGTTCAAAGAACGGCGCAAGACCCCTCCTTTCGCACCCCCCCCCCCCCCCCCTCGTTCCCCACCGCCTTATGCAAGCAGCGTTCCTGGCACGGAACTTATGCTCGATCTTACGTCCCCCACCCCGCAAAGAGACCAAAGCACGAAGAAGCCAACGCAGGAAACAAAGAATTGAAAAAAAGAAAACAGCAAATTCATGGGAAGAAGAACTCTGACCTCCATCGCTGGGAGAGGGTGGCGAGAGTGTGTGGAGAAAAAGTGGGAAGGGGAAGTAAAGAAGGGCGGAAGAAGAGCGGTGGTGCCCACCACAGGCACAGCTCTCGGAAGCTCCAAGGCTCGTACAACTGAGTGATAAACATTTGTTAAAACTGGAAGTCTTGGACTAGCGGTATAGTAGCCTGTATGCAGCATATGAGCAGCTGGCCGGTCTCTGAAGCACCGCATTTACTCGAGAGTAACTCGCTACGAATATATAGGGCGACTTTGCCGATGTTCCCAATTCCGAAAACAGAAAAAAAAAAAGAAAGCTTCCGGTCATTTCGCTTCTTCTACGGAACGATGACATTATAGCGATGGTTGAATTCTTCCTGCATTGCCTTTAATCTCTGTATATATTAGCATGTTCGCATAGTGAAAATTCCACCCTCAGCAGATTTTCTCGCAGAATGTCGTTCCTAGGGCCATGGACAGAAGAATTTCTAGACACGCGCATTTTCCAACGGGAAGTTGTTTATGAACGCAATTTTTTCGCTTGTCGTAAGATTGCACCATAACAATCAGTATATCCCTAGAGATCCCCAGATATATCCTCTAGTTTTCACCTACTTATTTTCAGAAAAGCACCCCATCGGTTTTCTATCGCAGTCTTCGGAAGGGTAGAACATTCGCATCAACATGTTCATAGCCGTATCTTGCAATATCCCACGGTTGCCTCACAAGTGAAAGTGGCGCCCAAGAAAACTACACTTTGTACACTGTCGGACACCGATAGAAGGGCAACTTGATATTAATAACCTCGCTGGTCAAGTTAAAATTAATATGCGGGCTGCAGTAACTGCAATTAGTTTTGAGGAAAGTTCGCAATAACTTTCTCACTTGTACAGAACACCCGAACAACTGTGCTTTGAAGGAAAGGATTACAGGAGTGAAATGAGACAACAGAGAAAAATGATCCGTAATGGAGGGCTTTGGATTAGTTTCCGCCGTCTGGGGTTCTTTAATGTGCACTGACATCGCACAGCACAAGTGCTCTTTTCCATATCGCCTCCACTGAAATGGGGCTGCCACACTTTCAAACAGGTGCAAGCATTTACACGAATCAGCCACCCGAATTCTAAATGTGCCAGCAGTCCACTTCTTTATACATATCAACGAGCTGTCACGGACGTGTTTTCTTGTACTAAGTTCGACTTGTTTTAACGGGACGTCTTCAAGTGTCCTCAACGTTCGCACCCTCGACCTCTAAGTGAGTCGTTCCGCCTGTCGCACCGTCGGCTTTCCGTCGACATGGTGGTGGACGACAGGAGTTAACAGCTGAGACCGCTCTCGCGTCCGACTTTCGGAAAAGCGCTCTCTCAAGTTTGTTTTAAAGTGGGAGAACGGGTTTGTTTGTTCAGAGAGGGCGGTTTATATCAGTGGCGCCCCGCGCGGACAGCATTTTCTGGATTGCCCTTGCGGGTGCGGACCCCGTACGTTCCCGCTGCTGTCTTCGCCTGTGTGTTCGCGCTGCTCAGCAGTATGGTTCCTGGAAGACAGGCGCGGAAGCGTCTTCTCCGTTTATTTGCGCTGGCCACAAATGTCACCGAGGAACGACGGCGCTGTGAGAAATGGCAGTCGTGTCTCTCGGGAGATTTCTGCGCCTCTCGCCACGTTGCTTACAGCGGCGGAGGGGTCGAGATGTGGAAGTGGCATAGCGCTTTTTCCGTTAAATTCTATCGCAGCGAGTCTTGTCACGAGGCAACGAATAAACACCAAACATCAAAACTGGACGGGACACTTAAAGGTGCAGTGAAGAGGAATCTGAACTCGCCTTTTTGCCGCGGGAACTCGATCTACACGTTGAGAACATTCACGTTGAGAACATTCTTAGAAACATCCATTTATTGCCCTGTGTGGCCGATTTCCTTAATTAAATCGAATTAACTTCCGCTCCCGCCTTTTTTACTTGAATTCTCCCAGTACGGTGGGCGGAGTCGACCAACGCGTGGAGTGCCTCTCACCCAGTTCCGTGGCGGCTTGCCGCTCTGCCATCGGCGGAGTAATACGTAGTAATCAGTAGAAGCAAATACTCCGCGCGTATTGTTATTTCTGTGGGCTTATTTTGCGGCTATATTATCTGCGAATGAAACTGTTTATTCACGGAAACCTAAAAAAACAAAATAAAGCGAAAGCAAAGCCTCCACGGAGCTGGCTGAAAGGCACTTCACGCGTTGGTCGACTCCGCCCACCATACGGGGAGAATTAAAAAAAGAAAGGCGGGAGCCGGACGTTAATTCGATTTAATTAGGAAAATCGGCCACACAAGGCAATAATTCGATGTTTCTAAGAATGCTCGGAACGTGTAGATCGAGTTCCAGCGGCAAAAAGACGAGTTCAGATTCCTCTTCAGTGCACCTTTAAGCTTCGCTTTGAGGCTATGACGTGGTAGTGTAATCGGTTAATTCTCATATGTGCAGAGAGTCATTCTCTACTTTACATTCATAGATCCCTGGGAGTCCTCATACCAATCCTGGCGCAGTGGTGCGGCCGTTAAGCGATGCGTCACTGCCTTGCGATGGCAGGTACCATCACCAGAGGGGCTTGTGCGATCCAGGTTACCCTTCCCAAGCGACCAATCATCAAGTGCCATCCGCCACGATGGGCAGATTGTGATGACGTCACAATGTCACGTGACCTAGGTGGCCCACTAGTCTACTAGGTTGCCTTCTGCGCGCCACCTGCCAGAGCCATGCCTATGATTTTTCGCTAACAGCGCCGACGCCGGGTTTACTGGAGAACGGGGCCTTATAGCGTTAATATCGTTAATATAGTTATCGCGTTAATATAGTTAAAAAGCTGATATTGCGAACATGTTCTATCATGGTATGCGGACTGAACGTCCCTAAGCTGCACGTCGGCTGAGAGGGACGCCGTAGTGGAAGGCCACGGAATCATTTCCCCCACCCTGAGTAATCACTGAACAGCGTGTGGGCATCTTTGTATTTCGCCTCCCTTGAAATACGGCCGCCGCGGCAGGGGATTTGATACCGCGTTTTTGGGCTCATCGCTATCGAACGCAAATAACTCGCGAGCAGTTTTTACTCGCGAATTTTATTTGACGAAAGTTAGCCGTTGGGTTTAATGCATTTGTGTTCCCCATTTGACGAATACATGTTTGATCGCCAGAGTTGTTTTTGCGAAGCTTTTCCGAATAAAATAGCCAAGAGACGAGCGGTGGAAATGTCGCAGATGTAGAGCTTCATGGAAACGTCAGCGAAAGACAAATAAAGAAGAAAAAACACGACTAGACATCATTTGCATTGACCACAAGTTGGTTGGTTTTGCATTTCTTGTGATAATTGTAACCACTCCCTAAAACTGCACATTACTTCCGCGAGTGATTGTACGCGAAATAAATGAACGTACAATAAACAACTGGATGTCCAATCAGCAGCAAAAGTTTGCTCTTTTGCCCTATGTCAGAAAAAGTTCAATAATTTCGCGGGCTACAGCGGGCGTAAACCTTTGGTTTACCGAGTGCACTGTCAGCGCCAAATAAAACGCAAACAAGAGAATTGAAACGAGAACTGCAAAACTGGAATATATTGCACTAGGAAGGCAGAATATTATGGCGTTTGATTTCCCAACGAAAGAGTAAAGATCATTATTTGGAAGCGCTAATAATCCACGCCTGCATTTCCTCTCCATTAGGTAATATTTCTTGTAGTTTGTGCTCACATTTTGCTTGTTTTGTTCGCGTTTCATTTGACGCCGATAGTGCATAAGGAGGGAATGAAAATCAGTTTCGAATTAAAATGCGACATGGAATACACGAAAGCAAGCTTGAAAAGAGCCCACTGGGATGGTATGCATGCAGCAAGCTAACCTTGAAGCAGTTATTCGATGTCCCCGCTTAAGCCTTTCGCACAAGATGTAAGCCTGCGCGCACGGGGATCGCATGCAGAAGCGCAAACAAAGCCGCCGTCGGACACTGACGCATTACGGGGGAAAAGGTGAGCGACGCGTCTGCCACCGACCGCTGCTGGTTGCCAAGGGGGGGGGGGGGGGGGGGGGGGGGGGGGGGGGGGGGGGGCAGCTTCTCTGAAGTAACCCCCAGAACCTGAGCCGACGGCCAGTCTATAATCTGCTTGCCGGACTCCGCCTAGGAAAAACATCCTGAGCAGTCACCTCGCCTAAAGAGGACAAACGCGGCCAGAACTGACTCGGGTAACCCTTATTTCACGCTTAGTTATAAAAAACAAAGAAGAAAAAGAAATGATTGCGCAGAAACGATTAGACTGGGGTAATTTAAAATGAAATAACGAAAAACGTTTGTATTGTGTAGCATTAGAGCTATCGTCGCCCTCCCATGTCAAAGACGAAATTCGCTGATTGGTCGGGAGAGGCAACGTGACCTTGGAACATCAAAGAACCATAGCTGATTGGCCACTTTGATTGGTCGAGAGAGTTCACGTGAACTTTTAATTTCATCCCAACCGAGCTGTGACTAACCTAGCTTCTAGACAGCAGCCCAGATAAAAATCAAAATAACAAAATAATGAAATAACAAAAAATAACAAAAATGTGATATATGCAAATAGACCTGCTACTGCAGCTAGCAGTCCGATTATGATGGTTTATGGACCGAAAATTGCAAAGAAACTGAAGCAAACACACACAGAACTTCGCAACAGAAGCTGCGACAGATGTGAAAACCAGTGCTATCGCACTGCACTCCTAAGGTGACGTAGGCGTCCAAATAGTTTTTCTGTCATAAGCACATTGTCTTAAATGAATACATACTTTCGAAACACAGACTGAGGTCTGGAGATATCAATACAACTATATTTCTGTTTCCAGCCGAAAGTGGGATTTTCGTACCGACAGTGAGTCCAGCAGAAGAAGTTAGCCACTCGTTTACTGAGCTGAACAGGAAAAAGAAATTGAGGTGTAATGCAGGCGAACACCTATTATTCTTGTCCCAATTAGCCCTTTCTTGGCTGCAATTATTTGTGCGCAATTTGAACGCGAAATGCTAACAAATTAATGAACTGCGAAATTCAATGAATATCAGTACTCTTTTAATACCTTGCGCTTACTCAACGAATGTCATCGAAAGTTAGTAAAGTGGCTTTGAAACTATTACTTAATGAGTGGGCTATGATTAACGCCTCCAGTAATCTGCAACTGTGCATATCAGTCATAAGAAGCCTGTAAAGCAGTAGTGCTCCGCGCCTCGGATTCTTAATTTTTTATTCAAAGAACTAACCAACCCCAAATCCTCACTGACCCCTGTTGCAAAGGAGCCCTGTAACAACCGTTCACCCGGCTCATCTATTATCTAACCATCTCAACTAAAACGTGCCCACCCTCCTCCCATGCGAAGAGAGCGCTCCCGGATCGATGCGCCATCGTGCGGGCACCCAGCGAAGCGTTCTAACGCGCTCGCAGCTCGCGGTTCAATCACACCGCGGCGCGGCACCACAGAAACGTGCGGCCGGAGCTTACAGAGCACTAAAGCGCAATGTTCCGTGACCAGCCTCGTGCGCTGAGCGGTCAGCAGCTTCATGCACGCTGCGCATAGTAGTAAGGTAAAGAGCGCGCGGTTAGTAAGTGTAAGCTCAAGGCATACGCGTATGGCTTTTATGTTTTAATTCAAGTCCTCTTCGGCCACTGCAGTGCACGACTCGACCACACCGAGCGCGAGTTTTAGAATAACACGGCGAAGCAGAAACGTGAAGCCTCGAATGAACCCGCCCTTTTGGACGACGATTCCCCTTTGTACGCACACGCGCGACTAAGCGCGATTAGGGCAAGAAAAAAAAGCTGTTCGGCGGTCGTGTGTATAGTTTCGGCCAATTCGTGACCGAGTAGTTTGCGTAATATTGACGGATCGAGGTTCCGCGGAAAAGCGGTGTTGCGTGGGGAACACAGTGTGCAGAGAGTTTTGAGCATGTAGAGGGAGGTGGCGGACAAGCCGATAAAGATGGCTGCTGGGCTCTGAGCAGGCGGATACGGAGACACAAGTGATATAATATATCCAGGCAGTAAGAGTTGGATGAGTGAGTGGAGAAAAAGAAATATACAACAAGGAGAACTGGAGAGGCTCGCCGCATTCACGTCGCAACTACTGGCAGGACATGTGGCGCACTTGCATGCCTGCATCTACGCGTGGTTTGCGTCGCCATGCGCCTGCACACACGCACGCACGCGCACACACTCGCACACACGCATACACACGCACACGCTCACACACACACACGCACGCACACACACGCACATAGACGCACTCGCGCACACACATGCACACACACGCGCGCACACACGCGCGCACACACGCGCGCACACACGCGCGCACACACACGCGCACACACGCGCACACACACACGCACACATATAAAGGAGTCTCACACGCGCTTACAAACATAACAAAAGCTTTACTGAATTTTCGACTGTCTTCATAAGGTCCCCAGTCGGTCGAAACGTCAGTAAGGCCTCATGTTTTTAAGCACCTGTGTCCGAGCAAAAAGCGAAGCCTATACCCCCCCCCCCTCCCCCCCCCAACCAGACATATGCAGGGCCTTAGTATCGTTATGTAACGCCTGTGGAGATAATGTGCACAGCTTATAGCGGATCGAGAGAAATCGTCGGCGGCTTCCCTGGCATCTCGGTTTGTGTAGACAGGGGTACCAAGCAACGGCACGCCACTGCTTTGCGAGCAGGAACACGCACAAGCTGCGTCATGGCAGCCACAGAAAAATATAAGAAAACTTTTTTTGTGTTTATGCGTGTGACGCCGCTGGTTCTTTCTTTCTCTTCCCTTGTTGTGCACGCAAGCAGACAGGCAAGCGAGCCAAGAACAAGACACGGCCTCTGAAGGACCACTGCGTGATTGAGCAGTGGGGAAGTTACTTTCTCGCTAAAAAATAATAATAAGACAAGCGAAAGGACAGGGAGAGAAAAGTTTGCGTGCGCCCGTGCACGCCGGCAAGCATAGCGCTTACCGGCTATTGCCCCTGTGCAAAAGGATCGCTTTTCTTTCGTGCGACATAGCCCAGGAGCGTGACCATTGGCCCAACTCCGAAACAGGCGGTGTACGCTAAAGACAAAAACAAAAGGAAGGAAGGAAGGAAGGAAGGAAGGAAGGAAGGAAGGAAGGAAGGAAGGAAGGAAGGAAGGAAGGAAGGAAGGAAAGTGAGAAAGAAAGATGACAGAACGAAAGAAAGAAGGAAGGAAGAAGATACAAACTAACTTCATGAAAGAAGGCAAGAAATGGTACAAGGTTGGGTAACTAAAGGTCACAGTAATGTACGCGATGTTAGCCCGATGACAAAATAGGAAAAAGACTCAGAGGTATATTTTCTCCGCTGCATACCACAGCGATGATGGTGCTCGCAATGACAACTTTGATTTGATAGCCTTCTGGCAATAATGTGGCGAGGATAGCACTGGTCAGCTAGAAAGAATTATATATCTGTTTCCCTTGTATAATGAGGAAACTCAAAGGGAAAGCAGGAGAGAGGCTTTATAAACAAACACCTCGACAACCCTTTAAACTAATCGTTCAGTCTACTTGCTGCGAGCGGCTGCGGAGCAGCAAAAATAAACAGGCAACACGTATATATCGCGCAGAGAGGTTTATGTGCTCGAAGGAGGAGTTATCCGTTCAACAGAGAAACAAGTAATGCAGCATTACCAAAGTCGGCACAGCGGACAACACTGCCGACAACACGCGAGTACAAGTATGGAATGCATTCTTGTATTTACATACGTGTACAAAGCAGCGAAAAATTAAATTTATTCGCCTCTCTCCTTACGTAATGCCTTCGGGACCCAAGAATGCAATAAATTAAATGAAAATACAGGAAGTGATTTTTCGTGCTGTAAAGCCTCACTACGAATCGTTCAGCGGGGCATAAGGGAAGGTGCAAGTATACCGTGTCAGACAAGTTGCAGCAATTAGACATGGTATTATATGAAATCGAGACAAAAGGTATGCTTCACGGAGCAACGGTCAAAAATTGTCATTTTTAACCATAGAGATAGGGTCCCTACAGACAGCGATATGCATACAAGAAACGCTGTATGCATATTTCAGACCGGCATCATTCATACTTCAAGCGCACTGAAAAGGGTGCCGATGTATCACGCGTGAAGAGCAGTGCGACGCAGGTCCGCGACCTCACGCTGTTTTTGACCCGGACTCATTGCAAGATAGTGCAAGCAGATGCAGCTCTTCACATCTTCTCAAAGTAGCCAACTTGTGTGTCCACTCTTATCACTGTCCCTGTTCTTTATGAAGAACCGAGCGGCCCGCATCTATACGCCTGGGTGTTCTTCATATTTTATTGGAGAATCAGAAATATAACAAGCACGTTTACACTACCTAATCTCACAATCATATACGTATGACAAACGACCAGTATTCAGCGTAAAAGTATGCCTCGATAATCGTCAAAACTAAGGGATACTTTTTTTTTTATATTTTTAACCTTGGCTGGCTATTCGCGTAAATAAAAAAGCAGTTTTAGTGCGCGAGTACTTAATCTCGCATTCAGCGAAAAACCTGTGATGTGTTCTGAAGCCTACAGAGCAAGCCGGTGGCAACCTGCCCAGGTGTGTGTGTGTGTGCGCGTGCGCGCGCAATCTGCATCTCGTTACACTCGAGTGCATGGTTACTACGCAGTTAACAAGTGTGATGACGTCACAAGATAGCGTTACTGACGTGACAGGTGGCCCACCTGCTTTTCCGCTCACAGTGTCGCCGACAGCCATGAGCACAATGGCGAAGGTGCCGGATTTTCTGCAGAACGGGAGCCGTAACCGCTACGCATACATAGGAAGATTGTAAGAAACTGTGCTTCGTCCACGACATGCAAGCACACACAACCCACAAAGTACACTGGTTGGTTGGTTTATGGGGTTTAACGTCCCAAAGCGACTAAGGCTATGAGAGACGCCGTAGTGGAGGGCTCCGGAAATTTCGATCACCTGGGGTTCTTTAACGTGCACTGACATCGCACAGTACACGGGCCTCGAATTTCTCCTCCAAAGAAATTCAACCGCCGCGGCCGGGATCGAACCCACGTCTTTCGGGCCAGCAGCCGAGCACCATAGCCACTGAGCCACCCCGGCGGCCAAAAAACACTGATATACAACTTTAATCACATAGCAATATCGCGAAAAACAAAGCACAACCACGTGAAACAATGCAAATCCATGATAAACAATGCAAAAACTAAATAGCAATGAAAAGAATGGCTAGACAGTGCTAGCGCACCTAATTCGCATTCGAGCTAACTACGCATGTCGGCCGTCATTTTTTTTTTCTATCGTTGTTCAGTATCAGTGAGAGCTGCTCGATTGACTGCTTACTTGGCACAATGTTCATTCAACTGCTCGCACCGACTCTGTGCACATCCCTCCCCCACCCCTCTACATCCAAAAACCACATGCGGATGGATCTCAATGAAGTGATTTTACTGGCATTCCTTTCAATCGTGCGGGGTGGCTATCGACACTTACCCTGTCTGTTTCACACTTTCCGGAGCCCTCTGCCTGGCTTTCTACGTTTGTTTCCGTTCGGCTAACAGGACAACTCGAGATATAGTTTGCAGTTATGACATACTACGCCTCTGCTGACATCATACGCCACGAAGAAAGAATATGGCAAAAACATCGACCACTTCTCAGTGATCACGAACGCCTTATAACATACGTGCGCGCGTGTACATTGTATCTACGTAGACAAACGCCTTGATCCATAAAGCGGCGAGCCCAAAGGGCAGTGGGGGAAAGGAGGTGGTGAGCGGGCAACGTAACCAAGTGTATTACAATGTTTGCACCGCGCGTCTTGCCGTTCGGGCTTGAGACGTTTCGCCTATCGGCGCTGCTCTCTAATCCACAAAGACGCGCCGGCAGCCGTGCAGCGGCGGCGTTTCAAAGGGAAAGGATGCACGAAGTTTTGCAGCCCGCGAACACGAGCGCACTCACCCGCGGCGCACGCTTGTTTTCTTTCCTGTCTGTGTGTGCGTGTGTGAATAGCGCGCTTTTCTGCATCGCAACGGTAAAGCCACGCGGATAGGTCCTTGCTTATCGCGCTACGCGATCACTGTCACAGTCTCTCTAATCCATTCTTGGTGAAAGCGGCAACACACGACACGAGGTTAGAAAAAAACAGACGAAGAAGAGCGAACTGCGTGTAACAGACTGCGGAGCTGTTCTAACCCATTCAGTTAACTGCGTGGTGAATGGACTTGGCTCATTTTCCAAACAGGCCGCGAATAACTGGCATATGCCTGAAAACTCGGAAAAGACTACCGAGCAAACAACAGACACTCAATGCGCTGCCTCAAGTGCGACTGGTGACGATGTCAACAAGGCGTCGAGAACAATGCATGCTGACAAATCCGCTAAATTCTCTACAAGTTGTAATAGTTTTGGAGTCAGTGCGCCAGTGATGCAAAACCGCTGTCTCGTGTTGACAAAAGCGTTTTCCTAGGAAACCATGGCCAGCAATTACTCTGTTCTCCGTCTCCACTCTTTCCCTTGTGACTTGGTTTAAGTGTCCACCCAGAAGGGAGGCAATTACCGCGCCGTTCCTCTGCTAAAAAAGTTTTTTTTTTCCTTGAGTTGGAGAGAGGAAAGTTGTTAGTGTCAACAACAGTCTTCCCCACAAGAGGGCGAAAATTGTGACGTCAAAAAGGCTGAAGTGCCAAAGCCCTGAACTTAACCTCCTCTCGTCGGATGAGACCTATAGCGAGAAAATGCGCAAAAATTATGCGGGTACAATACCTTCGTTTTAAGACTACCTTGTAACAGCCGTCATGCGGCAAGTTGCAACTGCAACATAATGATACATGTGTAGCGCACACAATAAGTTGTAAACTAGAGGACGTGAAGCACTGACTGCGCGCGCGTCGTTTTCGGCTGGGGTATATACTGCAGAGAAATTTCGAACACCAAAATTACAACTAAAATTTCACCAGGCTTCCGTGATTCACAGTCAGCAGTGACAGATAACTGTTTATTTACATTGATCGCTCTTAACACTTTCCATGGAAGAGACAAGCGCGGGCACAGCTTGATTTTATGTGTTTTTATGCCAACTCATTCACTCGGCCACATTAGAGAGTGTAGTGATACGAGATCAGCGGGGTAATTTTCATTGTGCATGGGCCCTTGAACTATTGAAGACATATATGAGGCGGCGGCGAAACGACTCGGCAGAGTGGATGTGGTGATCTAGAGAAGCACGAGGGGAATATTCGATTGTTGCGGAAAACGCGTCACAGGACAATATAAAATCCACAGAATTTGACGCCGAGAATTATGCCATTCACTGTGAGTTTCCACTGACGAGGTAAAGAGGTGTCCCTACTTTGCCATCTGACAGACACAACGACAATAGCGACAAGGAAGAGCCTGTATGACAGTAAGCCACCTGTGTCTCGCCTTTAGGCACGTCATGTCTGCTCTTGCCAGCTCTGGGGCACGCTGACACCCCCGCGCTCAACTTTATTTTTTTCCCCTGTAGCTGGCCCCTCGCTGCGGTGGCTCAGTGGTTATGGCGCTCAGCTGCTGACCCGAAAGACGCGGGTTCGATCCCGGCAGCGGCGATCGAACTTCGATGGCGGCGAAATTCTAGAGGCCCGTGTACTGTGCGATGTCAGTGCACCTTAGAGAACTCCAGGTGGTCGAAATTTCCGGAGCCCTCCACTACGGCGTCCCTCATAGCCTGAGTCGCTTTGGGACGTTAAACCCCTCCATAAGACAAAACCTTGTAGCTGGTGCCATGGTCACAACGCTGAAGGTCTGTAATGCGTGATAACTTTTCTTCGGTGGCTGCGCTAGTCACCTGCGCAGCCACTATTAGTCCACTATTTATTCGCTAGACAAAGTACAAAGCCGGAAGGATGCTGAAGCCAAATAATTAATGCGGGTTAAATTAAGAGCCGTTGTCCAAGGGACAAAAGGAGGGTACAGTGAATGAGAGAGGGAAGGCAGAAGTGGAAAGGAAAAGGGTTGTCTCTAGGTGCAGAGTCCTGGGCATCACGCTGTCGAGAGTATAGGTGTGGGAGTGGCCACATCGTCAGCGTCGGCCGATTTATCGATCGTTCGGCGCGTTGGCGTGGGCGTTGTTCGTTCGGTGGACACTGGGGCGCTTCGGGGCGTCCATCCACGTAGGACGGGCACTGAGAGAGGACGACTCCTGCGTCAGCCACGAGGCCATCGCGAGTTCGCCGGACACACAGACAGACACACGTGGGGGGCCGTCGCATTATCCTCTCTCTCTCCCTACCACTCTGTTCCCCTCTCTATCTCGCTTTATCGATCACCTCCCTCCTCCTCCCCTCTGCCTTTTCCACCCGGAGGAAGATAGCCTCGGCGTAGGTCTGACAGCAGCCAGGCATCTGGGTCGGCGGGCTGCGCGTTTGCGTGTCTCCGCTACGCGTGCATTGGACGCGAGTCAGACGCGACGCGCCGCCTACTGCGCTGGCTAGACCTGCAGCCTCGCGCAGCGTCGGCAACGCGCGCTTCGAGCCACGAACGAACGCCTGCTGCTGCTGCTCCGGCTGCTTGCAGCTCCCGGCTTGCCGTGACGCACCGTATGCGAGACCAATACCTGACCTGCCTGCCCTTTCCGACTGCCTTTCACCTCTTCCTACGTCTCTCTCTCGCCCTCTCTGTCCTCCTCTTCACTTCTCTTTAAATCTCTCCTCCCTCTCTACCATGCGTCTCTCACTTGCTGAAACGGTCACGGTGCCCGTTCTATTAAATCTTCCCTAGCCTGCGCCAAAATAGAGTGGACAGGTGACTTCTTCGCAACTTTAGCAGCTTTTGTGTGGAATTTAGCCGGTATATCGGTTGTCTCCACCTCCTGTTGCCATCTGCTTCGCCGAAGCAGTAAATAGAGGTGGCGAAAAGCATTTATTGTAGATGCGAGCACCTCTACTTTACGGACATCAGGGCTACGACGAGGGATTGGATGCAAGATGAAAGTGTGTTTTAAGCATACCATGGTTGGGGTAGGCGAGGAGGACGAGAACTAAATAAATTCGAGTAAGAACTCGTGCTCCACCAATTGGAGGAGCACGATGGCAAGTATTCTCGGTGCTTTCGAGTTCTTCTTGAGCCGTGGTGTTAGAATAGCGCCATGTACAGTACTGCTTGGCAGATGGTAGTAAGAAGTGATGATGGGCACGGCGTTTAATAAACTGATACTGTTATCCACTAATAGGCTAGAACCTGCTTTCTGTACTAATTGAGCGAACAGCGGCACATTTCGGTTTCAGGGGATGGGGTGCAGTGTTGCTATTTCTCGCAACAGAAAATTCTCTCAATGAAACGCAAGAGCCCTATTTCAAACCCTTTTTCCCGGCAGCATCATGAGAACAGTGGCAATTTGGTGAGGCAATTTCGGTCCTTAAAATTCCCTGAAAAGCCGTAAAAGCTCTCTTACCGCCAAATTCTCCCAATGAAATTTCATGAAAAAGGGAAAATTTCCCAAATGGCAGATCACTGGGGGCAAGCTCTGGGTTGCACTTCCATTCCCCCCCCCCCCCCCCCCCCCCCGCCCTGTTCAGGCGCCCTTGGTTACGTGCTTGCCACAGAGTTCTACAGCTAAACGACGTTACAGCGACACGCATCGGGGCAAAGCCAGGTAGTCTTACAACAAAGGAGTCGAAAAGCCTATGGAATAAGTGGTGGTGGATGGACATATTACATAAGTATATTAGACGTTTGGGAGTTGTTTAAACCACACCGGCCACGTAATGACGGGCGCCTAAATTTGAGCAGACGCACAAATTTCTTTAGCTGATTCGCAGAAAAACTCTATGCTGTCTCTGGAGAGTGTTTGTGATTATCTGTCACTAATGGCTTTTGTAGCGTTTATAAAGTATCGGTAGTACTGCGCGGGGGTCAAACTGAGCATAGGGCGCAACTTTGGAAGGCACGGTTAATGCTTACGCAGTTGCTAAGCGCAAAGCACAGAGCTGAGGCTTTTCGCCACGGAAACAAGCTCATTATAGCAGGATGATGATGATGATGATGGTGACGAACACAAAACCCTTCCAGGCGGCAACGAAAACACCAAAGCAATCAGAATGCTATACACATATGCGCACATGGCGTTTCCGAGTGCAACTCGACGGCAAAAAAGGACTGGCAATGCTGAACAACGACAGACATGAAAATTCATTCACTGATCCACTCTCTGTCGATACAGCAGTGCTGATCGCATGCTGCATCATTCACCATTCATTTAAAATATTATTATTTACACGTGCACTGCACGCCACATAGGGAGTATACGTAACTTCGTCACAACTCAGAATTAGAGGTATACGAGGGTGGAAGTACGGACGACTTGGTTGTTCAAGGTAACGTGGTCACAAAGCGAAAACGACATCACGAAAGGGAGAACAGAACCCACACAGCGCTGACAGCTGTGTGTGTGACGGGCTGAAATTAAGAAGGAAATCAGACTTAAGGAAATGTATACATTTTGTACAACAGACAATCGGTGCTATTATTACAGCAGGCACTAAGAGGGGATAAACGTACTGGAAGTGGCCTACCATGAACCGGGCCCATAAAGTCGGACATTAACATGGATACCACTGACGGCCGGTGACGTAGAAAAGAGGCCATTCGAGGTCAATGGCAGATGTGTTCTTTCTCGGAATGCACTTCAGTCTTCTAATGATCATGATGCTAGTTGTGAGGATGGTATGCGCCATAAGATCTTTAGACTGTATAGAGGATGTCCGCTGGCTTAAGTGCGGCATATATTGAACGAACTCGACTTGTCGAATGGTACAAAGATCCCACCCCCCCCCCCCCCCCCCGAAAAAAAAAAAAAAAAGCAGAAGCTGCACTCTCGCCAGGTCATGCATAATGTCAAGGTTAGAAGCAGTACATTCCCATGCACCGGTTATAAGCGGCCTTAAGCAAGAAATTATCTGTCCAGAAAGCCCCCAAGGGGCAGAAAGTAAAACATCCAATACTGACGTTTACGTATATATGTCCACAAGGAGACCGAGACTTCGAAGCCTACACGTATCACTTTCAGCGCGTAGTGAAACTTTTGCTGCTGCTGCTGCTACGCACACCGAGGCACGTGACGACGGAGCGAGCCAGCGGAGGCGCGGTGCAGAGCGCAGCGGAGAATCAGGCATGCGAGACGGACACAGCGGCGACCGCGGCGCCTGTATCGAAACTCGCGCGCTGTGCGCGACCTCGACACCGTATGCATGCTGCGTGGCGAGCGAGTACCTGTACACACACGCCAACGTCCCGAAAACAGCTCAAAGGGACAAATAAGCGCCCAGATGCGTCGCCGTGATGTGCTAACCACCTGCTGTACGGATGTATGGGAGCGCCCGTCCCGTCCTGCGACTTGGAAAAGCCTTCGTGGTTGCCTGCCTGCCTGCCTGCCTGCCTGCCTGCCTGCCTGCCTGCCTGCCTGCCTGCCTGCCTGCCTGCCTGCCTGCCTGCCTGCCTGCCTGCCTGCCTGCACGCACGCACGCACGCACGCCATCTATCTATCTTGCTCCACACACATTTCATATATATCCCTCCCTCTTACACACGCACAAAAATGGAGCAGGGGCAGACCTTTGCCTCTCATCTTCCTTTCTTTCCTTCTTTCATTCGTTGTGTTTTTTTTTCACTCTCTCTCGCTATCGCCATGGCATTCATGTTGGCTTCCCTTGCAAGCCGCGGGGTGGCATGTTTGTTCATCGCTGGCGCTGTTACGGGATCGACCAGTCGCGGGTCACGGTCGGACGATAAGCCACGCCGCGATGGGGTACAAACGAGGCGGTTATAGAGGAAAGTGGCGTACAGCTGTCTTCCGGCGGGCCTAATGAAGCGCACGATCGGCCGGGCTGTTGCATGCTGACTGCGCAAGAAAAAAAAAAGAAATAGCACTTATTAGCCAGCACTTGCAAGCTGCACATTCGCTGATGGTCTACGAAATAATTTTGCACCGCAGACAATCCTTTATAGAGAGATTACGTTGGTCATGACGTCGTGATTAAGGAAGAACGTTCTCAACAAAGATAAGTACAAACAATATCGCCTGAGCCTGACTAGTTGGTTACCATGAAGTGTTTATATTGCAGTGTGTTTGAAGACAGTACGAATTACTTCATCACGAACTTACTATGGATTTATGGGATTGCGACAAGTAGGTGACACATACACAGCTACCGCTTCGAAAAGTGGACCAGTTCAACTCACCCCATTACATCCTAGGTGGCATTTAGTTAGCTGTGTTAACTGGTAGAGTTGCCCTTGTCTCTCGGTGGTCTCAACATACTCATCGGACTCAAGATACACCGTGGCAAGTACGAACATTCTCATTACTGAATGAAGCGGCACAACAAGGCTCCCTCGCCCGCACTGCCACGCATTGCGGGACATTCATGAGTCCAAACATGCCTACTGAACATGTCTCTGGGTGGGCGTCGGATTTCCTTTGACACAGTGACCTCTTCTCTATACTATTTACTCCTGGTAGAGTCTGATCGCTCTCCACACTTACCTTCAAAAGTCTGATATCACCACGAGTTACCAGCGTAACAACGTGAATTGCCCATAACCAAAATCCCAGACTAGGGCCGCGGCTCGAACAACTGCCACTCGAATGAAGCGTCTTTCCTTCTGGCTTTTCTGACAAAAATACTGAATAGGGCAGCATGGATGACAACAATCACGAGATCTCGGCCAATTTGGTTCATCCTGAGGGGCACTGGGGTCACACGATGAGTGCGTCTCCGAGTACGTCCGCTAGGCGTCACTAAGGCTACAGGATGCCTGCTCTGGAAACAACGCGGATCCACCAAAAGGTTATGTGCCAGTCTCACACCTAGCCAGCGCGAAACGCTCGAATGACAAAAAAGCAGAAAAGGAAAGAGACGAGGCGGCGACGGCCAAAACGGGGACACACACACATCCAGTTAGGCGTCATCCGCCAGCGGCGACACCAAACCCCAAACCCGTCCGCCTGGCTCGTCCGACAACGCCCATGTTGTACGTGGACGGATGCTCCTCTGTGTGCGCTGTCGCCGGCTCGCGCAGCGCGGGGACATCGACGACTAGCGGAGAGCGGCAAAAATAAACCCAAAAAGGAAAGTATATAATAAGAGCAAAGGCGACACAACACACGCACAAACGGTAGAAAACGCAAGCGTGCGGTAAGGGGGAGAGAGGTGGGGGCGCGAACGCAGCCGGCATCTCGCCGCGGAGGTCTCTTTAGCATCGTAGATGTATTCCGGCGCTTTTGGCGTGCGCGGGGCGGAGAGAGAAGGTCTGCGGCCAAGGCGGATGTCGATCCGATGACACGCTTGCAACGCTCGGAAGCCCATGAGGCACAAGGACGGGCTCGTGCGGAGCGGCTCGCCGCCACTCCTGTGTAGCGCCTGCTGTCTCTGCTGACGCTCCCGCTGATGCCCCCAGCGCGTCACACCGCTGTCCGCGCGCTCTGCCCTCGGCGAGCTCGAAGCGGCGTCGGCGGCGCGGAGGTATAAGCGCGCCAACGGACGTCCGGTGCGGAGCGGCAGTACGACTATAGCTTGTGCGCGCTTTCAGTTGCTGCGTGTTGGTTGGTTTACGCAGAAAGACATCATTGACCAGAAACACGCGACACCGCCAACGCCTTGCTA
This sequence comes from Amblyomma mixtum, assembly GCF_055824585.1. NCBI lineage: Eukaryota > Metazoa > Arthropoda > Arachnida > Ixodida > Ixodidae > Amblyomma > Amblyomma mixtum. The sequence continues at coordinate 62,284,361 of NC_143019.1, forward strand.
TACGCACAAGCAAGTTCCAGTATCTTTCTGTGCTTCATTGCAGGATGGAATTGATGAAAAAGAAAGTCAGCGTTTATTGAGTATTTTTCCGATAACTTATGGCCGCTGGCAACGTTCCGTTGCGGGTACACATTTGTCGTCCCTAGCTGTGCAGTATTCAAGTCATGATTAGTGCTCCGCTGAAAATCCGCGCATCATATAAAACCGGCGAAGTGCCAACATTGCTGTGATCTGGACTGTTCGCTTCTTTTCTAGCTTTTTCTTTCCGTTGATCGTCACTTGCATGCCGTAGTGCGCAAAAGATGCCACTATAGCGATAAGAGAGCTGCGATTCTCTTCGGAAAAGAAGTTTTAAAGAAGTGTACGACTAAGCAGGGAACCGCTGACCAGAGCGCAACAGAGTAAATAAATTTGCCTGATGACTTTAATGGCCCACGAAGCACGAGTAAATGAGCTAAGGCTGAAGAAAACGGTGAAATGACCCGCCGCGTGGGCTCAATGTCGGTGGCGTTCGACTGCTATGCCGCAGGACGTGGGGTTTCGATGCAACATTTCGATGGAGGCGAAATAAAAAAAAGATCACTGACGATCAATGCGATTCATGCGGCAGAGTATGCGTTAGCATTACAGTTCTTCCCGAACAGAGCAGCCGCCGGCGCTGACGTGTTCAGACAGTGCGAGCCGGTGGCGCGATCTGCTGCATCAGTCACCGTGTTACACACCGTACCGCACCTCCACTCTCCCCACTCCTCGACTTTGATCAGTAACCGCGGTTTCCCTCGACCACCGTCACAACACCGTGACCGTCACCTCCCACCTTCTCTCCCACTTTCCCCCTCCCTCTCCTCTTTACCCTGAAAGTGGAGAGGCGCATTTCTCTCTCTTTACTTTGCCTCGTGCCAAGCGAGGCTTCACACGCCAAAGCTGGACACTTTTTACGAGAATGGGCGTTCTAATGCCAACGCATTGACACGCCTGTGCGCTGTACGACGCAAGTGCACATTAAAGAACCACAGGTGGTCCATATTAAGGCGAAAGCCTTTAATGCCTCATCGTTGTCGACAGAAGGTTGTCAGCAGAGGTGTCACGCTTTTCAAGTCAGACAAGAAAAAAAAATATCTTTTTGCACGATGGGATTAGAACCACCATCCTTCCGCTCCGCAGCCGAGCGTGCTAATGGCTACGCTACTTCCTGCCAACGCATATGTAGTTCTTGTCTAGGTCGCTGGAGAGTGTTTGCAGAAAGGCATCGAATCAGACTGATGCCTCCCAAACGCCCTCCAGTGTCTGCAGCTATTAAGATTCCCAAACAATTGTGTACTCAACTAACCTCTTAACCACACATCAGTGACACAAGCAGCAACACCACGCTTAAGGCTTTCGCCTCACCTCACTTTAGGTCAACAAAGTGCCCCCCTGAATTTTTTTTAACACTTCTCCACCACAGCGTCTCTTGTTATAGCCAATGTGAAACTTCGGGACGTTAAACTAGTCATGTACTGCACGAAAGTGAAAAGCTGCGCTCGAATACGAGTTCACACAGAGGTGGCTACCAGATGAAAGCGGCGAAATAAAGGCGACAAAGCATTTCCCTGGGGACCGATAAAAGTGTGGGGGGTCACGAATATGAGGCGGTAAGAAAACTCCTGCGAAAGTTTGCACACAGTCGATGTATCAAAGTGAGTGGGGGGAGGGGCCTCGTTAGATAAATCTGTAAAGAAGGCCATGTGACCGCGGTTGACTGGTTGAAAGTAATCAGTTTGAATGCGTTAGCATTAGAACTCTCATGTCGGAAAAATTTGTCCGTCCATCGGAGTCCGCGGTTAGCAGGTGGCAGAGTGGAGAGAGAAATCCCCCTCTCCTAGGGAAGAAGAGAGAAAGGGGGAGATTGAAGCTTTAGGCAGGGTGAGCAGGCGACGGGTGGCGGATGGCGGAGAGGGAGTGTAGCGTGTCACACGGTGACTGAGAGACACGATCACGCCACCTCACTCGCACTTTCTGAAAATGTCAATAGCAGCGGCTGCTCCGTCCGAGTTGAACACTAGTGCATCAATAGCATTGATCATCAATATTTTTAAAGGTCAGTTTTGCTGTAAATTGCGAAAGAGATTGTGCGCTTGAGTTGGTGGGCAGCAATGATGATTTATTTTGGTTTGGTTTGGTTTATGGGGTTTAACGTCCCAAAGCGATTGAGACGCCGTAGTGGAGGGCTCCGGAAATTTCGACTACCTGGGATTCTTTAACGTGCACTGACATCGCACAGTACACGGGCCTCGAATTTCTCCTCCAAAGAAATTCAACCGCCGCGGCCGGGATCGAACCCGCGTCTTTCGGGCCAGCAGCCGAGCACCATAGCCACTGAGCCACCGCGGCGGTTTGATTTATTTTATTCAACACACCGCGATAAAAGAAGAAGAAAGCGTAAGGCTCTGGAAACTGCTAATTCAAGCGAATGCAATCAGTTCTGTTCTCCGTTGTGATGCAAATCATGCACTACTAGGGCCAAGCTTGTGAATGCAATAGCCATTCACCTTAAAAGCCATAAAACAGAAACGTTGCGCAGTCAGCTGGGATATTTAAGTCGGCGTTGCATAAGAACATCCCACTTGAGCGCGCTCTACAGTGTAGCAAGGAAGTGAGGCCAATTAGTGACATGCGAAGCGTTTCACCTTGACTTTGACGTTAACTTATAGTTGTGCTATATAAAGAAAATAATTTCTATAACAACCTTACTCCTCGGAATCGGCCGGGTCCATATAAACAAGGAAGTTTAAAGGGACCCGGCCGCTGTCTGCTCAGTATGACACCGCAGGAGCAGTGATGTTTCATGCCGTTACCGAAAATATCTTTAATTAGACCACAAAAATCCTGTCTCCTTTTTTTGGCCCTTTTTCCTTCGAGGAGTTACAAAGAGCCAGCGATATGAAAAACTGCGGAATTCGTTCCTTAAAATTTTCAGAAATCCTCTGAAGACTTTTTGCCGCCACATTTTTGTCCCGAAACTGCCTAAAAAATTCAAAATTCACTGCAGGAAACATTACTCTGGGAGAGAAAACTTGTCAGCGCCAACTTTGGCCATCATAGCATAATAGCGCCAAGGTGATAGATGAAGCAACGGAAGCCAGAAATGATTGCGGCGTTCTCCAAATGCTAGAGAACGCTGCGTCGATACGAAATTAGAGATCGCAAAGATGGAAAGCTGCTGAGCACCGCCGATAGCCGGAGTCAGAGCTCAGTTAAAATCCCGCCGTCAAATGAAATGCGAAATTGGCCGAAGGAGACTTCCGAGTTTCGAACCGGAGGTTCGAAATTTGTATTTTTAAAGGATGCTGGCTGCCAGTGTACTGGAACATAACAAACAGCTTGATTCCTGATGCATTCCACCGGTACACTTCTCATAGAAGAAACAGCGCTACCTCACTCACAATCCTGTTCTTATGCTACCTTCATCTTGTGATTAAATGGAACTAGACTTCCAGCCAGTCGCGAAGGCCCAATAAATTGACAGTACACTAAAACACATGCCTGTTTCATGCAAAAAAAAAAAAAAAAAAAGCTCTGTGCCGAGTGCTGTGCGATGTCAGTGCGCGTTAAAGATCCCAAAGTGGTCGGAATTATTCTGGAGACCTCCACTGCCGCACCACTTTCTTTATTTCTTCTTTCACTCTCTCCTCGACGCGGGTTCTATCCCGGCAGCGGCCGTCGCATTTCGATAGAGGTGAAATTCTAGACTCGCGTTAACTGTGCGATGTCGGTGCACGTTAAGGAACCTCAGGTGGTCGAAGTTTCCGGAGCCCTCCACTACGACGTCCCTCATAGCCTGAGTCGCTTTGGGATGTTAAACCCCATAAACCAAACCATAATTCCTTGCCTTACGGCACGGTTCGGGTATCTATCGAGATATGTGAGTCACTTACTGCGTCATTTCCTTTCCTCAAAAACCAATTTCACTTCAATCCGAACGCAGACACCAATGTGCAATCACTAGCGCATTCGCTCCAGTGCTGGTCATCTATATAGCACACCCCGAACCAAATCGAACCGCAACGCACGCGCTCCGGGGATACACACGCCTACACCCGGGGGAAAAAAAATCTCGCCTGCTTGCGCGCCATTTTCCAGAGGCGCGTGGAGCAGCCGTACGTCGTCGCGGCCTGCTGCGTGCACGCCACCACCCGGCACCGGCCGTCACCTCCATATCTCCCTCTCAGCAGTGCGACACTAGGCGAAGGACGCGTCGTCGGAGGCCAGGAGGTGTCGTCGAGCGTGTCGCCTTCACACCGAGAAGCGCGCCGCACGGCTCTGCGCGTGCCTTGCAGTTTGTGTAGCGGTGGGGTGAGCAACGCCGCTATACTGACATGCCGAGATCGCGCAGTTCGACTTCAACCGGCTGCTCGTTTTCTTCTCAGCCACGGGCATCGTGGACTGCCCTTAGGAGATCCCCGTTCTGGTAACGGGACCTCCTTTGGTTATGACATTTATATTATAGTCGGATACTACAGCTGTATCTTACCGGTACTCACCTATGGGGCAGAAACGTGGAGGCTAACAAAGAGGGTTCAGCTTAAGTTAAGAACAACGCAGCGAGCTATGGAAAGGAAAATGATAGGTGTAAAGCTAAGAGATCGGAAGAGGGCGGAGTGGGTGAGGGAACAAACGCGGGTTAATGACATCTTAGTTGAAATCAAGAGGAAGAAATGGGCTTGGGCAGGGCATGTAATGCGAAGGCAAGATAACCGCTGGTCCTTAAGGGTAACGGAGTGGATTCCAAGAGAAAGCAAACGTAGCAGGGGACGGCAGAAAGTTAGGTGGGCGGATGAGATTAAGAAGTTTGCGGGGATACAGTGGCGGCAACTGGCACAGGACAGGGTTAATTGGAGAGACATGGGAGAGGCCTTTGCCCTGCAGTGGGTGTAGTCAGGCTGATGATGATGATGACAACTCAAGAACGAAGCGGCTTTTTCTCATCAAGGGACCTGCTTTTCCTGCCAATGGCGTCGACCGGTTCTCATCACTCTGTTGGCGTGATAATGCAGGGAGTGGCAGGTGAAAGGGAACAGTCCCCTACTTGCATTGCGGGCCGCTCCTTGCACTGTCACGCTAGCAGGGTAACGGGAATCGGCCGACGCCATTGGCTGTAAGGGGGTCCTTTGACGGGGAAAATCTGCTTCGTTCTTGAGTTGTACCCGACTTACAGACACATAAATACGAAACCGGTACCGTTGAGACATGTTCCTCGCTATCATAAACCGAGAGTGCGCACTCACTACGGCAAAGGAACTAGAAAATATTACGTGCCAGCTATCTTTAACGAATTACCGGATGATTTATTTTCTTTAACCACCCGCAAAAAACTGCGTGTTGCTGTTCAAGCGTTAGAGAATCTTTAACATGTACTAAAATCTTATCAGTGCTTTTCCTTCTTTCCGTGCCAAAATTTGTGTTCTTCATGTTTACGTCTTTTAATTTTCTTTTGTCTCTGATGGAGCTCTGATGTAGCGCGAAGATTGCCGCGGCTGCCGGTTGTCGCCGCACAAGCCCACTTGTGGCTTCGGCGCTTCCGTTTCTTTGTATGTTCAGATTATGCTGAATAAAGATTTTATTATTATTATTATTATTATTATTATTATTATTATTATTATTATTATTATTATTATTATTATTATTATTATTATTATTATTATTATTATTATTATTATTATTATTATTATTATTATATCCTCTAGGTACCGCTAGTATTGATTAAAAGAAATTAATCGCTTTGTCTTCGTCGAGATGCGTCAGCGTTCCTCCTGTATAGCAGTGATAATCTGCAGAGGCTCGTTTCGCGAGGATACCCACAACACGGAGCGGAGTCAAATGGTAAACTCATTCCATTTCCGACAGAACCGCAGTGCCCCGTTCAAGTCCTCCGTGCGTCGTCTCCCGGATCAGCTCTTCTGGGTGCAATAATACTGATTGCATAACTCGCACTTGAGGCAGCAAGCAAGACTCTTCTGTCTGTAGAGAACTCAGAGCCGCGACCTCCTCCCTTGGCCGAGTCCATCCTGAATCGCAGGAATGGCCCGCGCAAAAATGGCGCTATGTCTCACGGTGTCACACCCGCCGAGTGACGTCGGAACTCCGGATAAGCATTTCACCCTCCCTCCGTCCCTTCTTAATTCTCTCGACATATTTTTGTGTAGCGTTTGATTTAACAATTTATTTCGTCGCCTGGCCAGCGTATATGCATTCCCCGACGTCCCTCCGTCGCCCCGACCTCCTCCCCTCTGGCCGTGGTTTCGTCTCGGCCGGCTAAGCACACATGGCGCCAAGCCACATGCCAGGCATGACCCCATCGCGAGGCACGCGGGACTCAGAGGAGGGGAGGAAGCAAGGAGGAGAGGCGAAGGGAGATTCAAAGGAGCCGTGGCCAGCACCAGCATCAGGGAGGAGAAGACCGCGAGACAGGATGATACATGTGCGTGCGTCCGTGTGTGCGTATGTCCTGCACGCGCGTCGTATCAGAGCGGAATATCCGAGCATTCTCATAAGCTCCGCCTCATTTATTTATTTATTTATTTGTAGATAGTGCAATCAACAAACGGTGATTATAGCAGGGTGGTATAAGCATGGTTTAGAACTATGGCATGTACAGAAAAAAAAAATGAGCTAAACACTGGTTATACAATAGAAAGCCCAATAAACACACAAGCCACAGCTAGGCTCAAGAACAACAAATATATATAAAGATAAATTATCACTAACAAAGGTTAAAGCAAAAAAACTAATGTCAGTTACATTCGTTTCGTGTGTGCGCGTGCGTGCGTGCGTGTGCGTGGGTGTGTGAGAGAGACAGAGAGAGTGAGGGGAGAGAGAGAAAGAGAGAGGGTGTTAGCGTGTGTGTGTAATGGCACATATTACACGGATCTATGGGTCACTCCTGGAGGGAGTGCGTGGTGAGGGGTGGGCGACTGAATTAAGTATTTCTTGGGCATTCTTCGTCGAAAGGTTGGTGTTCAGCATGATTTCGTATGCAAAATGTCTCACTCCCCCCCCCCCCCCCCTCCCTCCCGGGCACTCGTTAAAACCTCCCCTGGCCGGGAACATAGAAAAAAAAAGCAAACACTTCTTTTATGAAACTAGTTAAATGTAATGATTGCTTATGGATGTTTCGGTTGCAGAACAGTGAAGCTGCAATGTAAGCACTGAACTTAGCATGATTAACCCGTACTAATGGCAATAAATAACATGCTACTTTAGGCAAATATAGTTGAGTCGGTATACAGTGCGGCGCATTTTTACAAGCATGCTAAACTTTTTCAGTTCTATAGCTGCCTCTAAGATTCATGGCAGATTATTATTCATTTCCCGCAAATTCATCTACTGTCCGGTTTGGTTTGGTTTGTGGGGTTTAACGTCCCAAAGCGACTAAGGCTATGAGAGACGCCGTAGTGGAGGGCTCCGGAAATTTCGACCACCTGGGGTTCTTTAACGTGCACTGACATCGCACAGTACACGGGCCTCTAGAATTTCTCCTCCAAAGAAATTCTAGCCGCCGCGGCCGGGATCGAACCCGCGTCTTTTGGGTCAGCAGCCGACCACCATAGCCACTGAGCCACCGCGGCGGCTCATCTACTGTTCATGCCTGCTTCTAGGTGATTTGCCCTCGTCAAATCTCTTTCCCCAAACGCAGTAGCATTTCGGCTGTTTCAAAAACACCGCCGAGAGTCTGAGCTTTTCAATAAAGGCCTTCCTGTCTCTCTGATGTACTGCTGTAGAAATAACACACAAAAATCAGCGCTCTCGTGTCGGTACTACGGCTGCGAGTAAAAGTGCCGCCACCTAATGACAGGGGAGAAAGAGCAGGGAGCGGTTTTTGCGTTGCTTTTTGCTTTCTTTATTCCTTTATCGCGAGGCAGTGACAGCCGCCTCGAAGCCGGGCGCGCCCTCCGCCGAGGCGCCATAAGAGAGCTCCGCGCGGTTGGGAAAATAAACCGCGCGTCAACATCAGCGCTCAGTGATTTACACCGCCGTCCGGAGCGTTTGTTTTACCTCAACGCCCTCTTTTCATCTCGGAATAAGACCCTGTTCATCGCTCTTTGCTTCGTGTCCCTCATTTGCCAGAGAGCTGGCTGCGACTTTCGAAGGCGCTTCCGTACACACTGCACTTTGTTAACCACCTTCGTTTGGCATGTAAATCTACATATATGTCGGCGTTGACGTCAGCGATTTGATATAGGTATCTAGAGGACGTTGGGTAAGTACTGGCTTCTGATGTTCTGCAAGCAAGGAAACCAAAATGAGGAAACCTACCAAGGCTCGCCATTCAGTAGCGGAGAACAGGTAAATGACGACCTGGTAGGGCAATGAACAGACTCCAACGGAAGGAGGATGTGGCCAATGGCGGACGAGAGACATGTGGGCACATGAGGTTCGGAAATTTGCTGGGGCAAAAAATAAATTAGATGGCACAGGACAGGGTTAATTCGAGACCATTGGTAGAAGCCTTTGTTCTGCAGCGGCCGTCACCTGGACGATGATGATGATAATGACGAATGCCCTTTTGCGGGTACAGTTCAAAGTTCCCAGGGCAGTGGGCCTAATTGTCGGCTGAGATGGTCGGCTCAAATACCATTTTCGGCGCTGCAGAGCCCAGGAGGCTGAGAGGTGTCCTCCTCACCCCTACAAAACTTTGAAGACTCGGGTGTGCTACTAGAGCGCCGCCAGGTGTCCCAGCTGCAAATCTGCTGGACTGAGAAATGTCGAACAGACCGTAGCTGCACAACGAGCTTCTTTATGAGGAATTCAGCGTTAGGTGCAAAATTAAGGACATAAAAAGCGGTTTGGTACTTACACAAAATTTGCGCGAACTGTTCTGTAGCAATATATAATGGTAGCATGGAAGTGATCAGGCGTGTATCCAGATTTTTTTTTTTTTCAGTAAAATCCCAAGCTAACTTTTTGCATCAAGGGTAGGGAGTGGATGTGGTGCTCGCCGGTACATGCCCAAAATGAACACTGCCAACAGACCAGAGGAGGGGGGGGGGGGGGGGTTACCACATTTATATCACGCCTAGCCAGAAGCTTTGCTCGCAAAATACAATGGGCAACGGACATCCAGCCCTTCCGTATTTCTTTCCCGCAAGACCTCTTCAGGAGCGGATCGAAAGTTTGGCGATGACTAAGCAAGAAAGCTCGACCAAACAGAAGGCACCAAGACACCTCCTAATCCACCCTTCCATATGCGCAACCAAAAAAGCAGGAAAACAGGTTGGAAATTTTACAAATGCCACCGATCGCTCGACGGTTTTGGTGTTCGTACCCGAGACCTCTTCTCTCCACCATACCGACCATCGGGCTACCCCTCTTAGAAAATAGCGGGACTCTCTAAGGAAACAGAGGCTGCGAGGGGTTGGGCAGGGGCGGCTGTGAGGTCAGAATTGTCTGCTCTTTCCATGGGACGTTTGACCCCTCCGAGAAATCCCAAGGAGGGGGGAGTCACAATCGAGCCGCACACACAGAGGGCAACGAACTCGTCCAACGGCTCAGGACCGGGCCGCGAGGGGAGGGGAGAAGGCCAAGCCGTCTTTCGGTATATATATCTTCGTGGTGCCGGTTGCGTCTTGGTTGCGCAGAAGTGCTCCCCCACCCCCCCCCCCCCCCCGACCCCCCTCCCCGCGCACTACTCTCCGGACCGACCCTCCGCTCTTCGCCGTTCGCTCCCCTTCGCAATGCCCGAGAAGCCGGGATTCTTTCTTGAGTCACCTACTACTATACTACCCAGCTCAACCCCCCCCCCCTCCCCCCAACCCCGTCCCCCGTCCGAGCAGCCTCGCCCTTCTGTTCTTGGCCGCTCTTCTTCGTTCATCCGACCGCGGAGAAGCCGACACCGCCACAGCCGTCGCACAGGGGGACGCTGCGCTGCTGCGGATGCGCTGTGGTGCTGGTCACGGGGTCCACTGCCCTCAGCCTCCTCCTCCGCAAGGCGAGGCACATATACGCCCCGCTCGCTCTCCGTTCAAATAAGCGCACTTGGCAGAATGCTGACCTTGCGCACCGACGTCGTCTCCACAAGGCTCGCTCCCTTCTTGGTCTCAAGTTCTCCGCTCCTGCGCCACCCCCACACCTCCTGGTCATCTCCAAGCCTCTGCCCGACTCGGTTTACTTTGCGAGACTGAGAGGGCAGGCGAATATACTGAGCCAAAGGGCGGCGGCAGTGGCCAGCGAGAGAGCGAGCAAGCAAGCAGACTAAACGTGTTGGCAGTCTCCGAGCCGACCACAAGGTCCAGAGGAGCAGCAGAAGCAGCCACATGCGACCGAGACCGACGACCAGAGAGCCGCTCTGCAAACGGAACCCGATCCGCTCTTTTCCCGCTCGCGTGGCGTAACTGCGCACACACGCACAGACGGACAACAGGCCCGCGAGAAGAGGACCGCCGCCGCCTGTCCACGAGGAGAAAAAGAGGAAAACAGGCGTTCGGCGAAGCGAGAACGGAGACGCCCTTCCACCAGGGCCAGGGGTCAAAGGTCTCGCTCCCTCTCTCCTATAACCCCTCCTCCTCCCCGTCCTGCGTTCCCTCGCTATCGAATAAGAGCCAAGTGGCAGACTTGCCTGCGCCCCTCTGGTAATGTTTGCTTCGGCGTCTGTCCCCCGTTCTTTGTGCCTTTTTGTCTTAATCTTCCGAGGGCCCGACACGAAGCTGCATGCTTCGTTCTTTATATCTCTGGGAGCCTCCGCGCCCTGTCCCATCCTGGTCAGTGAGTCGACGAGCGTCCCCGACGTAGACTGAAAGTCCGAGTCGTCGTCCTCTGCTGTTCCTCTTTCCCACTTGTAGTTTACTGCTGTGCCTTCGGTTTGCGTCTCAGGAATGCGAGGTCCCGCGGCTCTGGCTCTTGAGAGGGTGCGGACTTGGGGTCGTTCCCTCCCTCTCCACCTGGTCAGCGAGGGACTGTCTGCCTCTTCAGATAGACAGCGCCTTTGTGTGTCTTGCGTCAGTGGGCACTCCCAAGTCCTGCGCCGGTCCTTCTTCATTGATGTAATTTTTTTTTCTCCATACTGTCCACGTGTTTCTAAGCACATGGTTCCGCCATCCCTGTATGGTCAGCAGTTGGCTTGGCTCGCGTCTGGGCTTTCAAAAAGCCTTTCACATGTTCTTCAATCTATTTTTTGTTTCACTTATCTGGACCCGCCTCAATGCGACGCACCCTCAAGAGTTAGAGCGACGCACTGTTCCATGTTGTCAGCTGTCCAAGCACTTGTGGTCAGCTGCGCTCTGGCTTGTATGTGAGCGTGCCCATGTGGACCGGTTGGATGTTTCCTTGTTACCTTAAATTTCTGTCTCTTACTGGCTGTGCCTCTTAACGGACATCTTGTCAGGTCCACACAGGCATGTTCTCAACAGCCGTGTCCAATTGAATGACGGTATCTTTGTGCACGGGCTTACAACTGCCTTACTTCTTCGCTTTTGTTTCATGTGTGCGTTTGTTCTTCACTTGTCCAGTACACTTGTCCAATTTGCTTCTTTAGCGTTAACGGCTCCCGCTGCCGCTCTCCTTCTGGTCGACTTCCCGCGACATCTCTAGGACAGTCGTGACTTCACCAGCCAAGCCTATGCAGTCGATCTACTCAGCCATGTATTGTGCACAGCCGGAAAACACAATTAAGAAAGGATGGAACCCCCTTGAAGTGCCTTTACAGAGCTGCGCATGCGATTAGACGGATGCGGAAATCTTGTATCGCTTATACCATTAGGGCGATATAGAAGACACCTGCTTGCAAATTCATTCAGATTTCTTCTGAAGTGCATTAGAGTATGTTAGTAAGACGTTATTGTATGCATAAGTCGAGCAAGAAAGAAAACTAATAAAATGATGACAAAGGATTTGCATAATGACCACAGACAGCAGGAGAGTGAAAATTTCAAATAATTGTGGAGAGTGCGACGAAGTCAACTCCGCTGCATTGCGAACACTTTCAGTACTTCTGCCCTCCAACCTTCTCTTTCTCGCAGTTTACTGCTTTCGAATGTGTGAGCCCATTAATCAATAAGTAATTGTCGTTGTATACGGTACCAGTACGGGGGGTATTTGCTTTTAGTAAAGACACTGGATGTGGGCGAAATGTAATTGGAGTTCAGGCACTGGTTTAGTAATTTGTGAGTGCTTGGTTCTGGCAGTCAAGTCCGCATGCAGGGCGACTAATACAACTTGACACACTTGTTCTCCGATTGACTCCGCAGTCTTGGAGTTTTAACCGTTTCTTAGACAACCATTGGCTAGGAGTGGAATGATTGAAGAGAGGAAAATAGAGGAGGTAAAATGCTGACTTTCATTGTGTATGCAGTATCGCTTACAGATGAGATCTATGTATACATGAAGCCTTCCCTGATCTACCTCTCGATGTCAAGTGGAATGCGTCAACTTATTTCACAAAAACTCTCACTCTATGTTCTTCAAGCGCTAATGCACCTACGATCATCTGTTTCCTGTGCCAAGAACTGCCTGCGGAATTAGGAAGTCTGCCGCTTTTAATGAAACACTGTCATCGGTCGATATATATGTATACTTCCCCAAACTGACCATTGTTTCGAACCGCCTCACATGCGCAGTCAGCCGCTCGTACCACTGATTTATGCTCTTTTAAAATGATTTTCTGGCAACCATACACAACTATGTTTGATAGTGAGGAATGTGACTTTTTTCAAGTTTGCGTTCATGGGTTTTAATGGTTTTGTTTTCTCGGCTTCGATATTACAATCCATACTATTTATGTTTTTTCGACTTACGCTTCCTTTGTGCTTTGTTCACAATGATTTGCTGCGGCTCTGCTCTCATCAGTGAAACAACCATGAAGGGAAATAAAGAAAAATAAGACAATAACAGAAAAAGGAAGACCGGCTAACCAAAAGAATCCTGCCTCAGCCGAAGAGCCACGCAGTCCGGGGTCTCCAAACTTGGGCACGCCGCCGCAGAGTAAAGAGCGTCATGGCATTCGGCAGCCGAGGTCAAAGGTCATGCCGAGATCGGCCACCACAAGAGGGAACGAGATGGCATCGTCGCCGTCTCGACAAGCGAAGCTCTATACGCCGGTCGGCAAAGAATGGAAGGGGTCAAGTAAAGAAGACCACGAAAAACGGCACGCCACGCGGCAGACTTTTTTCCGCTTCCCTTCGAAGCGGTGACCTCGGAGGTCCCCGAGCCCGTCTCTTCGGCTATGCCGGAAACTGGAGACGCGGGTCTGCAGGATTTGAGAAGATTCCTCATCTGGAGAAGTCCTCCTCCCTTCGCGTACCGTACTACGGTACGCGGACAGGAGGCGGGTTGACCATGCCGCGGTCGCCGGCGGCGACGGGTGTGGCCGGTTCGTTTATCGAAGCCGATCTCTCTAAGTAGTCGCGCTTCTGGGTAATCAGTGAATGGCCATCTTGGGAGTCCGGTAGTCGGCCTGTGCTATACCGGGAGGCGTGGCGTAGCTACCGGTATGCTAGATGAGGGGGTTATACATATAGCGTACGCGCTGCGTTTAAGTTGTCGTGCTCAGGCTGGTCAGCGTTGTGCGGCCAAATGTATAAGTGCAATGTCGTACCGTACTTGTGCGCCTATTATAAGCTCACGTCAAACGATGCGATTAAGACAGCATTTTGCCTATACCGTTTTGTTTTCTTTCATATCGGGAATGAATGTGCTCTCTTTCCTAGCGCAGAAGTCTGTTTCTCGTCGTCGTAATATCTACTGTTTCGCTGCGCTGAACTATACAGCGGGCAACGTCCCAAGGTAACATCATTTTTATCGCAATAATAATGTTAGTCATAGGTAGCTTGTCCTGTTCAATACTGGGGGAGAAAATATAAAAAAAAATAAAACAGAAGGGAACCGGAGCATTGAACAAGTATAGAACTAAGCACCTGCTATCTGTAGGTGGGTCACACGCGGGGAATGCTCGAGAACTCAAATAAATTAGTGTTCGCTACCATGCGGGAAATATAAACTACGTAAACAATGCCTTCGTAAACTTCCTGCAGCGAAGAGATGAGTGCGTTTTCGGAAAAGGTGGCATTATTTCCTGAACATATTCAACGCGCATAAACCTAAACATGTCTGTCAATAATCGCTGCGCACTTAAGTGTAACGCTGCTTTTAATGGCTGTGGAATCAAGTGGAACACAAGAGTGTAGAAAGCGAAGGCCCGCTGGACCGGAACGAACTTGAACGGACGGCGGACACGTTGATTGCGGACCACGAATGCAGGTCAGATGGCGCAGGGAAAGTATAACTCGCTCCTCGCCGTCCACCAATCTCTTCAAGGCGTGTTGAGTCGGCAATAAAGTCGGGTCATTATCGAAAAGGCGCACGCGTAACGAGATCCATCGATTGCAGGAAAATGCAAACAACCGGCTGTGTGCGCGCGTAGGCCCTCCACACGTCATGCATGCCTGCGCTTAAATACGAGGCCTAAATATCCGCTGACCACGGCTCCAGGCGTTTGGAAGGAAAGATACGTGTGCGCACACTTGGGTACTCGGGTAGATGTTGCTTTGATTGCGAACGCCCCGGAAGATTGAATTTTTTTTTCAAACGCAAAGGTTACGAAACATGCAAGCATGTTGTCGCAAGAGCACGCGTACCTATCCACTCACAAGGTGGAAAGCGCGCAGTGATCGGCGTCAGGCCGCTCGCCAAGGCACTCACATCTGAGCCAGAGCCGGAGAAAAGCGTTGGCGATAAACAAACCAAAGATGGATCAGTAAGGAGGCGCAAAGCGCGATTCACGAGAAAAGATAAACGCTTTACTGACCGTTACGCTTCACTGAGCGATAGACCGCCGATAGGTACCGTATTCATCCGATTATAGGTCGAGTCAGGGTAAACCTTTTTTGGCCTCCGAAAGAAAGGCGGTAAGCCGCATAAGACGATGCCTTTATGGACCATTTGGCGCATCACGAGCTTTTTATTCTCTTACAGCACAAATACAAAGAGACGAAAATAAGACGCACGAATATTTGCCCCGGATGTCAAGAAGTAGGATTTCTGTATAAACAGAAATGCGGATGATTTATTTATTTATTTAATTATTTATTTATTTATTTATTTATTTATTTATTTATTCATTCATTTATGTCATGTTGCTTTTCTGCATTGTTTTATATTCTTTTTGCAAACGACAAAAGCCGGATTTTATGGGTGACGATCATCAACTGTGAACTACCTACCCCCCGAGACGGGACTCACACAGCTGCCCTTGCTGCCATCACACCCTAAATAATGAAAGCTTCTCACTGAGCTTGTGAGCTAATTCGCATAAGAGTCGACATCCTTTGTTTTGGCTAAAAAAAAACAATGGGAAAGGACCGCCGCATTATGCGCGCGAAAATACAGCAGACAAGGACACGACTGAGCCTTAAACGAACAAATGATACAGGGCAGTGGGAGAAGTGAAGATGGAGAGAAGACGCAAACAAAAAACAAAGCAGCGCAAAGCGCGGGGCGCCTTTTTTGCGACAATTTGCGTCGAAATCTGCGCTCATTGACCACGCCTCGGGTAAATGCAGGCGCATTAGTGTTCACCAGCAAATGGCTGCCCAGGAGCACCGTTCTTCGAAACGGAGAGATAGGAGCGGTGGCGCCGTGGGGGCCAGCATTTGCCACGCTGACCGGTCCCAGCGCGGACGACTCTGAGGAGGTGTGTGAGGGCTCGCTAGCACTCGGAGTGACTGTATGCCGTTACTAACAATCACTGTGTCCAAACCCACAAATCGCATTAACCTCGGCAGAAACAATATAATATTTTATAAGGAAGCGGACATTTCTGTTTCACAGTGTCACACTTACAGGCTACGCTGTGACCTCCCCCCCCCCCCCCCCTGTCACACACGCACACATACACACACACATGCGCGCGCGCACGCGCACAAAACTTCCAGACGGCCCAGATGTCCCTTGCGGGAGGACCCCGTGGTCCACACGTGGTCCACAAGTAGCCACCACGCAGTCTACACAGACTAACTCCAGAATCCATGTAGGAAAGGCCCACCTAGGTCCCGTGACCACAGAGCCCACAATCTCGAGAGTAACCATCTTCCAGATCCGCACGCACAAAATTTTCATTAGCCAGTAAATAAGACTGGAAGATTCCGATCATGGCCCACTGCAACGCAGTCGCACGGCTGGACTTATCTTGGAGGAACTGTCACACACAACTATTATAGTGAAACGAAGATAGCCTATTAATAATCAATGCTGAGGAGTGCTTGGTTTCTTTGTTCCCATTCTATTGGTTGGTTTGGTTGGTTTGTGGGGTTTAACGTCCCAAAGCGACTAAGGCTATGAGAGACGCCGTAGTGGAGGGCTCCGGAAATTTCGACCACCTGGGGTTCTTTAACGTGCACTGACATAGCACAGTACACGGGGCTCGAATTTCTCCTCCAAAGAAATTCAGCCGCCGCAGCCGGGATCGAACCCGCGTCTTTCGGGCCAGCAGCCGAGCACCATAGCCACTGAGCCACCGCGGCGGCTGTTCCCATTCTGTGTATGCACTGTCCACCTAGACACGGTCAGCATCCACGCATTCCTGGTTACACGCAAGCGGTATAGGCTAACTAAATCAGCAGCGTAACAACAAATGGTTTGGTTTGGTTTGGTTTATGGGCTTTAACGTCCCAAAGCGACTAAGGCTATGAGAGACGCCGTAGTGGAGGGCTCCGGAAATTTCGACCACCTGGGGTTCTTTAACGTGCACTGACATCGCACAGTACACGGGCCTCGAATTTCTCCTCCAAAGAAATTCAGCCGCCGCGGCCGGGATCGAACCCGCGTCTTTCGGGCCAGCAGCCGAGCACCATAGCCACTGAGCCACCGCGGCGGCTAACAACAAATGAGCTTCTTGTAACTTATATCTGTTATCTATGATATTTCACTATTTCTTTTGTTTCAGGGATCCAGACTTGGTGCAAATTCCAGTATGTGCGTAAGTGGAAAGGAATTTCGCCGAAAGATATTATAAGAAATATTTTGCCCAAGAACGGGAATTCACTAAAGGGGAAAACCGGACTCATGCAAGCCCTAACCAAGAACACAAGAATTTGCGCATCCGTTCTGATCCGATTCGTTCCAGAAGCGTACAGCGCACCACAGGACGACAACGCAAACAAACAAAAACAAACAAACAAAAGACATGGGACACACGAGCCCTGACTTACAACAATTCATTTCGAAACTCACAACAGAACATAAGCAGATAAAAAGAGTAGAACCAACAAGCCAAAGCTTCCACGTTAGTCGATTCGCGCGCCTGAGATTTTTCTTTCTAAAGACACAGGATTTCCATTTCCAATAGGTGGGCCAACAGTTACAGGCAGTTCAGATCAACCCTACCTGGTTTCCTAAAAAAAAATCCGCGATCTGTCTGCAATTTTGTTCCCAGTGTACTCAAGCAAACGGGAATTTTATCACACAACTAATTCGTGAGCACAGTTATCGCAACGCTGCCGCTCCATAAAAGCACTCACCTCCCTCCCGCCCATCCATCTATCGTGCAGTCGCGTAGAAAAGCGAAGCACAAGACAGACATCGTCGTGCGGGCGCCCAGTAGTAAGTAGTAGCCCCCGTTTGTTGAGCGCGCCGAGATCTCACGCACGCACACACGCGCTCTGCGCCTATTACGCGTCCATCCGTCGTCCGGTGTAATGGCGGTAGGCCGCGGCCCTGATTGCGATTAGCCCTGGGGCAAGGGCTGGTCAGCGCTGCCTCTCCTTTCTCATCATCCCGTTCTCCCCCTTCCTCTCTCTCTCTCTCCAGCTTGTGACCGCTCCCACAACCGTTGTCCATGCACGCTGCGCCGAAACGTCTCTCCTGCTTAGGCTCCTACTGTTCGCCCGTTGGTCTTCCTGCCGCATGCTGAGCGTCTTAAATGTCACGGAAACCAGAAATTTTCCCATATGAAGCAGAAAGAAAAAGGAAAAGATGATGATTATAATGATTAAAATGATGATTATAACTGACATACCGCCACTGTCTTTTCGCCGTACAATAATTTCCCTACTCTGCCTTCTTCACAAGTTATACTACAGTTTTCCTCAATTGCACTGCACACTTCTATTCCTTCCCAATTGAACATCTCGTCGCCTTTTTAACAGTCTGATCCTACAGTGTTTACATGGTGCCACCAACGCCTTTCAAAAATCCTTCCTGCTATCCGCCATTGAACAGTGGAATGAGCTGCCTGAGGCAGTTGTAACTGAGCCCGATCCAAATAAATTCAAAGCCCTGCTTTTATCTTATCTTTTTTCTTAGCACACTTACAGTGTAATGACCGACACTTTTGAGTACCACCTCTGCACGTGTTACATTGTTGAACCCTTGCCTACAAATCAGTGTTCCCGTTTTCCGCCTCTTGATATAGAGTGATGGCCACAGTGTACCTGAGATTGTTCCCTCTTTCATTTTGTAATGCTGTTTTAACAATTATTTTGCTTTCTTCACTGTTATATTCCAAATGTTCCTATTGCTTGTGATTTCGTTTTTTTTTTTTGCTCCCCCCTTATGTAATGCCCCGCCTAGGGGTCCTTAGGAGAAAATAAATGATGATGATGATGATGCTTTTTTCCGGGAACAAGTGTGAAGAAGAAAGGGACTATATGGCAGAGAAATACAGATAAAAAGATAAGATACAAAAAACTATTTGCGGAAAGTCTGGACGGATGCTCATTTAAGACATTTTACAGTCATTTCCTGTCTGAAAGCGCATGGCCGTAAGTCACCACAGCGCCTGGGGATTGTCTACTTTAATACGATCGTTGGCGTGCGCAGTGGCTTACGACCATGAACGGTAGGTTCAGAATGACAGTAGCGACTCACCCAGAAGGTATAGCGGTAATGTCTTGCTGCATTAGTCTTTCAGCTAGAGATTCCTAATTATGATTGAGCCAGTATCCGTTCCGTTATTGGTTAGCAGCGCGTTTCTTGTTCACGCGGTATTGATCAGTGCTCGTCAAGTAGGATGTAGTTACAGATAAAATTGTGGTTTTTTAAGATCCGGACACTATTTGTAATAATTTGTAGTGGCAATGAATTAAGACGTCTTCCGGTCTAATGTAGAGTGAAATTCTCAAAGGTGGAGCAGATTGGTAATAAGGGAGTGATTACTAATTAGCATCCACACACGTGCAGACGTATACGGCTACAATGGAAAACTAGAGCTTCCACAGAAACTGTGTAGTTGAAGAAAAATCGTACCGGTCCGGGGTTCGAATCTGGGACCACGGCCCCACCGGAGTAGTCGATCTAACAGCTGAGCTAACTAAGAGAGCCAGCAGATCAGAGTGCGAGAGCGAATTCATCAACTACTCGTTCGGCATTGTTGATCAATTCGCCCTCTACCATCCATCTCATCTTCTGGCCTTCCTGGTTAGCTCAGCTGGTAGAGTGACTGCCCCAGTGGGGCCGTGGTCCCAGGTTCGAACCCCGGACCAGTACGACTTTTCTTCAACTACAAAGTTTCTGTGGAAACTACTGCGCTCCTTTGTAGCCGCATACGTCGGCGCTTGGGTGGATGGTAATGAGTTATTACTACCTTATTATAAGAGCACTATCGTTTTTTAATAGCTAAGGCAGCGATGGCCTCGCGAGGCCGTGTTACTCCGTAACACTGTAGCCGCGTGTGCAAGGGTGTAAAGGCAGCGCAGTATAGGCTGTTGTAACAGCGAAAAACAGCAAAAGCGTCAAGCAATGCGTGTCGCTAGCGCTCCTTGTTCGTGCACGACTCAGAAAGCAAACACCTGGCGGCCTGCAGGAACTAAGCAGTACATGCGAGCGGGCACCAAGAACGGACGTGTTTATTGCAAGATAGGAACACGTAATAAGCACCTTTGGTTGGGTGCAGTGAGCACAGCGCAGCCTTTAACCGCAGCCTTGGTGCTTGTCCTCCGGCGGTCTCCACTCCCAAGAACCCCCGCAAATGTCCCCAGTGTGCCTCGCAGCCGCCGCGGATACCATCGGAACTGGGGTGGGCGTCTTCTCCAACAAAATCAGCGCTTACCATCTTAAACGCGAGAAAGAATTTTTTTTTCCCGCGGGACAACCTCGGACAATCGGTTTTTGGTCGTATTTAACCCTTCATCACGTACGTAATGGTGAAACGAAGTCACGTTTGGTTAGGCAGTTATCACTTTAGCCGCTTAGCGTCTGCGGAAACAAAAAATAGAGAAAGCGTAAAACACCTCATTTGGGAATATTACAAGCAGTCAGCATCGTTTGTGCGAGTAAACAGCGGATGACCTGCGTTATACTCGCTTAGTCTTACACGACCACTGAAAGAAAAAATAAAATAGTTTGACGGAGCTACCCGTTAGGCATAACGTGCCCAAACCATATTACGTGCCCCGACGCGCGGCCAGCACCAAGACCTCGAAAGAGCGGCCGCTTCTCGGTCATTAGTGTCCGCGCTCTCCATGCGCGACAAATAAACAAACAAAAATTTTCAGCGGGCCTCACAGCGACTGTGGAAGTCCATGGGAACGGCGTGGCCGGCAAGCGGCCTTTCGAGTAGCAGCAGCTCCAGGAAAGGACACACATCACACGCGCAAAAAAACTGACCGGCGGCGTCAGCGATGGCGACTTCCCCTGACTCGGGCATGCATGACTTGGGCTTTGGCTAGCGGACAAATTATTCCCTCACTCCGTATAAAGCGTGGTAATCAAGTGAACAGAAGCAAGAGAAGACAAGCACGACTGCCGAGCGGTGGACGTCCTGAGAACCCGTTGACTCCCATGCAAGCATCTTCAGTCCTCTTTCCCCTGTCTTTATCTCTCCTTCTCTCATTCTTTTCGCAGCAGCTGTTTTTCCAAGACGCTTAAGAGGGGCGGAGTCGACACGATTCGCAAGTTCGCGGGAAAAAGGACTCGGACTTGCGCCTCGGGTCTTCTTACTTCGTGTACGGGCACAGACTGAAATACAGGTCCTATAGCGGACGACCTAGCTCTGCACGGACGTGTCCAGTTTAACAGACACCGTCTCCGCTCACGGGGTAGAACGGAGCAGGCACGGAGAGGTAGGTGGTTCCTGTTGCAGCGCCGGCCGCCTTGGGCGGTCAGCCGATGACCGATCGGTCTCCGCTGCCACCGCTTTTGCCGCCACCGCGTGATACGCGATTGAGTAAGCGTGCGTGCTTCAGTGCGCAAGCTCATGTCGCCGACTCGAAAGCGCCTCGCACGCGTTCTCACTAACCTCTCTCCTTTCCTCCTTTAACTCCGTCTCTCTCTCTCTCACCCCCCCCCCCCCCCCCCCGCCCCCCCGCAACGACTGCGACGTCAATCCGCGAAGGCGAACTATTACGCGAACGATCGAGTTACGGCGATTTTTTGGGGCCACCAGATCGATTTGAGCACTCAATCCTGTCGTTCGTATCTTTACTTCTCGTTTTCCATACCCTGCGTATGTCTCTCTGCGCTTGCTCGCGCCGTTGCCGACGGCCTATGTATCTGTGCAGCGGGTCAGGTTCAGTGTTTATTTCTAATCGCTCGTTGCGAGGCCTGCTTGTTGCTTTTCGGAAGGAAATGCAGAAGTGGACCAAGGCTCGGCCGGCCGCCGAGGCGGGGAGTGCGCGCGCAAATTGGCTCGGCAATGACCACCAGCAGCGCTCACGAATGCAGCTGACCACGCCCTGCGGAGTGCCACAGCGCTGTGGCCTCACTTACGTCGGTCTCCGCGGATACGGGGTATCATGTCGTGACAGGTGTGGCCGTAAATCAGGGGATGGCACGGCTCGGGAATGTCTTAATCACTGCTGCCCGTGCAAGTAGATAGATAATGAGCGATAACACTCAAGACATTAACCTTGTCTGGAACAGTATTGAATCTTGGGCGCGTATGCATGACTGCTGAGCTTACGCCATGTTCTGTGACCGCTGCATTCGCAAAGAAACCGTAGAGACAATTTCTGACCTAACCCAATTGTTTGTACCGTTTACCCTTCCTTCGCCCCTTGTCCCTTCGCGCCGATACCAGGTTTCATTGTGTCAATAGTCACCGAATGGCCGAGTTGCGTGAGCCTTTTCATGCGCTTCAAGAACATGCCTCGTGCTTAAGGGAGGCCTAAGTCAGTCTAACTGATCTTGAAGTGTAAAGTTGTCGTGAAGATATACTAGCATACCTACCAGGGAAGGTATTAAAACTTTTCGTAAACTCTGATGGTACTTGCGAAGGTAACTAATACCCCTGTCACACGGGCACTTTCGATGCTGATTGAACTCGATCTGCATCGAGATTTTCGAGCACGCTTGAAACATCCGGTGCTACACTGGCGTTTTCAATGCTCCTTGAGAAGTTTCCCTCATGTGTGCTAGGTGGCGCCAAATGTTCCTCCAACAGCCATAACAAGGTGATGTCCGGCAACACTGTGCAGTCGGGGGCAGCGGCAGCCAAATCCGTAGCCAGACGTGCGGCGCACCTCTGTACCTCTGCTGTTGTGCGATGGAACTCGAGGGTCCGCAATGCCTCCGCGATTTCTGCGTAGACTACGGCGTTTCTCTTCTGGCACCGCAAGTTATCTAGGCGGTGTTGTCAGCAGTGGATGAGAGCGGCTGTCTCGCGCACGCTCCACAGTTTGTGCGTCGACGAGCAGGAGGAGGCCATCTTTGTTGTTTACACTGACGGCGAAGCTTGGAGCGTGATGTCGAGATTATTTATAAATATGTTTGCATATAAGCAGGTATAGTGTCTGAAAATGTTCTGTCTTGCATTTTAATCAATTACAACAACAACAGTTGTAGTTTTGTTTTGTTAACTAGTGTTTATTTTTATAGCTTCGTGAGAGCGAGAGTGCTTTCGATTCTGCTTGGAACCTCAAGCACTCTTGAGGGGCCGGCATCGAGTCAAGCAGGATCGAGCTCGATTGCGCTTGAAAGTGGCCGTGTGACAACCGTCGATCTGCATTGAGTTCGATGAGCATTGACTCAATGAGGATCGAAAGTGCCCGTGTGACAGGGGTATAACACATATACCTCAAGTTTAGTTCTTGAGCACAGTGGTGAATTTTTCCTCGAGGTGTTCAGTAAAAAACCCGTTGCATTCAAACCACACGGTTTAAATTATTTCATTAAAGCAAGCATTCCCGATGGACTTCAGCATTTTACTTGACAATGGAATCGCGGCAGACTTACGGCAGCGCTTGAAGGAGTTGATAAAAAAAATGGAGGGGACACTAATCCTCCGCCTTAAGGGTATGACGGGATAGCGTGATTAGGTATGGGCTAAAGGATAGCGCTAATTCCGGGCCCACATATGCGGAATTGGTCTTTCTCTGCTTTACGTTCACACATACCTGGGAGCCCTCGTACCCCTCCTGGCGCAGTGGTGCAGCGGCTAAGCGGTGAGCCTCTGCCCTGGCATGGCAGGTGCTGCCACCGGTGGGGCTCTTCCCGAGCAACCTCTCGCGACCAATCATTAACTGTGGGCAGTTCGCTCATTGTCTGATTGGCAGGTTGTGATGGCGCCACAAGGTCACGTGACCTAGGTGGCCCAGCTGGCCTGCTTCACCGGAGATTTTTCGCTCACAACGACGACGAGGGCGGAATTAATTAATTAATTAATTAATTTAAAGACCTACATTATTGTAAGGCATTATTGTAAGGGGGGAAACATATGGGAGTATTAAGGCAGTACAAAGCAATGTGGGGAAACATAACGCCATAAGAACGGGAGCCTTGTTGCATGTGTTAGACCGGAGCAGTGGACTAGATGTTTGAGCATCCGCCTATGATGACGGGGGTGCGGTATGCGTTCTCGACTGCTGCCGTGGACCAGCCGGTGATGCAGTATGTATACAAGCCTTCTCCTCCTCTGGTGTTCGGCTTCTCTAGGGCGAAATGCTTGGAAAACGGTTGTTTGACCACTGACCACGTCTTGAGGAAAGAAAAATACCTTGTGTCACGGCGCTTTTAGACCGAAGGGTACCCTTGTGCCATTAAAATTCAACATAATCATCAGCTTGTTGCATGTCGGAGCACAATTTGAGAAAGAAAAAGAGCTCGACGCGGGTATTTGCACTTCCATTTCAGGCAACTGAAATTTATTCGTCGCTTATTGACAACATCTTTTCCCGATTAAACTTCAAATTTGGGGATTCTGGAATTGCGAATCAGAATCACCAAGTTTTGTTTTTCTCCCTGAGCTCATCCTTCAGGCTTCAAGCGTCGTAGCTTTGTATCCTTATTAGCCCTTTCTTTTTTTTTTTAAGAGCACCGCACGAAGAGAGGAATTCCCAACTCTGAAGGAGCGAGGAACGACCTGAGTCGCTTGTAGGCACATGAATAGATGGCATGCGTGTCCTTATGCCAGAGCACGCGTCGCTGTGTTCTGAAGGAGTCGCAGGCTTACGTCGACCTTGTTATTTCTAGCGTGGAAAGACGGCGTCCCGAAATGATTCGACGTACGACGTCTTCTATCCATTGGTGTGGGCTATGGTGAAAAATGGAGTCCTACTCTTGGTTCATTGGCTCTGAGAGGTATATCCTCGGGTCCACCTCTGAAAAGAAGATACCTGCACCCTAGAGGAGGAGGTACCTCGCCATCAAAAATACCTCCGAGGAAGCATCTTTGTCGGTGACCTCTGAGTAGGTACCTTCTCTCCGGAGGTATGTTCCGAGATCACCGCGTTATGAATGTCATTAACGTTTTACCCGTAAAGTCACACTGAGGACTTTAAAAATGCACGTTATTATATATTTGAAGTAATTTATTTCCTAGGTATATATATGGACATGACAGAAGCCAACCGCTATGTATGCACACGAAACGTTAAAATAGGCATAGCATAAAATCAAAACCTAGGAAAATATTTATCTACACCTTGTTCTTACAGTAATTATTGATGTCAACACTTTCTTCCTATATTTGTGCCCCCTGCCTAGACCCTACTATCAGGTTTGCCATACTGTACAAAATTTAATAAATTTTCATTAAACAAAGAAATAAATAAATCACGGTCCCGCAAGAATAAAGCCCATGCCTCGCTTCGTCAGTGACTGTTGCTACCACAGCTATAAGCAGAACTATCTAATCTTCAGAAGCTTATACGTGCCTGTGCTGAAGTTAACAAATCTACAGACCATTAAAGGCTCTGTGAAAATAATTGTGCACAATGGACTTCTTACCCCGGCTTTGCCCTCATAATGGGTCATGTGTTAAAAAGGCCACGTCGTTCAATGCATGCAAGCAGGGACCGCAATCAAGACGAAAGGACGCATCCGCAATGCAGTTAACGAATTAGCCTTTTGTAGAGTGTGCCTCGACTCGTGACTATTACCCTGCGTATTGTCCATGTGTTTGGGTACATTCATGCCTCCCTTCTGTACACAACTTCCTCATAATAACCTTTTTTCCTCCCTTCTCTACATCCCCATGCGAAGAGTAAGAGGCCAGAAAATCATAGCTAACCCTTACAAAAAAGTTTTATACAATCTATAGAGTGTCTATAGACTTCTGTCTATAAAGTCTATAGATTGTATATAGAAAAAAGTCTACAGGCAATACAAATGCCATAGACAGTCTATAGACAATCTATAGATTTTTGTCCATAGACAGTCTATAGACTATGAATAGACAAAAAGCAATATCTATAGGAAGTCTATAGAGTCAATAAGAAGTCTACCGACTGTCTATAGAACATTTTTATAAGGGAAGGTCGACCTGTCCGCCTTTATTTGTAAATAAACCCCTCTATCTCTCTCGTGACGACGTGCACATCAAAACTGACACACTGCAACTTAACCAGCACACGGAATCGCTAGCAGCCCACAACACGCACGCGGCGCCTTTGCCGAAGTGTAGACATAAAAGTCACCGCTGTCATCTCACGGCGCGCACGGAAATCGAATACCGCGGCCGAGTGCCCATCCATCACCGTTGTACGCACTACGCAACAAGCGTGGCAAAAACCTCGCATTCGCCACTTCTCGATGACCGGTGGCGGAGCATTTTGGAGGTCAAAGAGACAGGCCGAAAATTCCCTCAGGACCGCGCCAGCCCTGACGCATGCATGAAGGCAACACAAGTGCGACATGCGCGCGCCGTGATCCCACGAGACACGACTGATCAATTTCTGGCTGGACTGGCGCGGACATGGCCTTTTTTTCCACACGTTGCGCAAGACCCTATTATTACGCTATCGATCAGGCATGGCCTGCAGTATCATCACAGATAGGGGTGGAACTGAGCTGACATTTGCTACGCGACACGGCGAGACCGGTGTCTCGTAATCTACGCTCGTAAACGAGAGCGTCCTTGGGACGAATGTTTTCTTTTCCGACGCAGGGGAAGACTGGGCAGCTAATGTCATACTCTGAGCAACGTTAAGAAGCCACTGCACAGGAATGATCGCCGAGTATTACTGGCACGCAACACCGCAAAGCGAAACGTGACAATAACGTACTTTCTCCAGATGTCAGCTCAAACTGGGCAACTTGTATACACTCGCGTTCAATATAACCTGCAACACGGTAGCAACAGTCGCCAGCACTGACCAAGCTCGGTTAGCGTCGCATTCACAATGAATATGCCATGACGCCCCGTACCAAGCGTGTACGGATAGTGCATAAAACCTCATTTGATTCACAGTTGAACAAAAAAAAAAAAAACGTGCACACGTA
The DNA here is from genome assembly GCF_055824585.1 of Amblyomma mixtum. Lineage (NCBI taxonomy): Eukaryota > Metazoa > Arthropoda > Arachnida > Ixodida > Ixodidae > Amblyomma > Amblyomma mixtum. The sequence continues at coordinate 62,310,983 of NC_143019.1, forward strand.
CCTACAGAGGGCAAAACGCTTGTCTAGAACGCGTTCTGGACGTATTTCGATCTGAACACGCGATATCTGCCGATAACATTTGGTTAAAAATTATCTGGACTTAAGCCTGTGCGGCTAAACACATACGATTTCATCGTCCTTTCTTGCCTTCCCGGTCGCAGCGGCTTTGGGAGCTGCGGAACACACAGCCTGGGTCGTTCTAGGCATGTGTTTCGCCCTCTGTACATGTGCACACCTGTAGGCATAGAGGGCAAACTCGTGTACGCATGCGCACATGAAGCATAAAGTTACGTTATTATTATTATTTTTTCTTTTACAATAAGCGCCTCTAAACAATCTCAGCGTGGTGCGCTAACAGAGCCAACAGGGCAAGCAACACTGTTCCAATAAGGCGCAGTGTGTTCGCTATACCAGCACACTACACCGACCGTTGCCAGCATAGCTCGTCAGAACACCCATTTCCATTGCCGTCAAGCCCACTTACCCAACGCGCCGCCAAACTTTACGCAACGAGTCGGTTCTTTTCCGATAAACGGAAAGCGAGAGTAACTCGAAGCAAACAAAAATACACACACGGACAAAGAAAGAGTGCTCGGGAGAGGGGGGGGGGGGCAATTTAGACAAAGGACGTGGACGGCGCGACAGGCGAATGATCTCCTTTCAAGTCAAGCGTCTCGGCGGCGACGGCGGTATACGGTGACACAACGCACCGTGAAACCAGCGCCGCGCGCGCCAGCGGAGGACGTTGGCGGTCATAGCAGCAGCCAGCGGGCGCGGACTGGAGGAACAATGGCCGGCGAAAGCAAGGGGCTCAAGGTGAACACCGGCTGATTTGCCTTAAAACAAAGAAGCGCTTGTGGCGACACGCTTTTGTGAAGGTAAAAAAAAAGAAAGAATAATAGTCAATGAAGAACCTTTTTCCTGTATAGCATCGCTGCAGTCGAAGACAAAAGTGTGCAGCTATGGACGGTCCCTCGTGCCGAGTTTCTTTTTAACGTCAGCCATTTGTCTCCTGCACAACGCCCATCGTATTCGTTGTAACACGTGCCTGGTTATTCAGAAACGTTCAGATTAGTGTTGTTTGACTTCTTTTGCAGACATTTTCGTGATATTTTTTTTTTCACTACGCTCTATTTTTGTTGTCAAATATGGTTGTAAACTGCTAACAGTAACACTAACTATACAGACGTGATTGGCTAAAAATTTATACTTTATTCAGCCCCTTACCAATCGATCCTCTTTGGTAGTGCTCTCGTATTGGGCATGTACCTCCCTTCTTTCCTCGAAACAAGAACTCGATGATAGCTGAGCTTTTTTTTCTCGCGCCATTCTTGCCCTTGTGGGCGCATGAAATAAATGATTTATATCCGTACCTCTAGCACGCGCGGATGCAAGCGAAACCGCTGAGTTAAAAAAATTTTCACGAGCCAAAGCAACAGGCTGTGTTCTATGAAAAAAGCCGTAGTGGACGCCACAGATTGAATCCGTCCGCAATTTTAATCAGCTCGGTAAAACTTTCATTAGAATTGAGCGTCGCTTCACTTGTCGGTACCGCTTCTTCTTGTCGACGCCGACTTGAAGCGCGCTGACTTTCAAATTTGCCGCGTGTTATTAATAATAACTAGCTTAGTTTTCCAAACAACCAAATAATACGTAACTAAGGAGGAAAGGAATGATAACTAGCGCTGCATATGAAGCTCAGTGCAAGCATGCCATTCTTTCTTCCACAATGAATACCATTTGCAGCACCATCCGCTGTGAACAGAGCCAGGCCACTTTATCACAAGAAACTCGTTAACCAGACCTGAAGTAGATACACACCGCACATAATGGCGCTCAAGAAACCCCTTTACAGCATCTTTATCGAAGACTGGAGCCATTGCTATCAGTAGCTATAATGACCGCTGCTGCAAAACTTCTGTTCAACAGTCACTGGCCAATTAGCCCAGCTATTTGGCCACTTTTAGTCAGCATACACGCACAAATACTATACAGAGTATGAAAGCAAGTTGTCATTCGCATTGTTTCTTTTCGAGCTTAATGCGTATATTATGAGGTCATAGACATCGGCTACTGGTGCAGCATTCGGACACGAAGAATGCTGCAAAGCCCACCACGCGCTCAAGCAAAGAAAGCACAGGCGAGAACCCTGCTCCCAATGCGTCAGCAAGCCAGCAACCAAGTACTGCAACTCACATCACGTACACTACAGGGCCGTCGACCGTCATCCATACAGGCAACAATACAGCCAACCCATATATATCCTACAAGGAAAGACGAACGTCTGTCGTGGGACACCGATGACAAGGGACTCCCCGAAGAATCGCGCTTTTTCTTGGCTTTCCAAAGCCTCTCGATAGGCTCCCGCGCTGTACCGTCCGCGAACCCTGAAATATCGTCTCTTTCCTTAGCTGCACGCTGCACACGGTTGTCAACACAGATTCCACACAGAAAAATATCTAGCTGCGCCGAAACCTCAGCGAACGATACAAAAAGCACACACCTCTTGGAACAGTCCTCACCTCCGAGTCCGTGCCTGTTTGGTTCTGCTGGCCGTTACGTATCCGCAGTCATCAGCACCTAATACGCGCGGCCTATCTAGACACACACGCGCACCCAGCAAACAGGGATCAACATTTTTTTATTTTCTGTTTTTTTTTTTCTGCACTGCTTCGCTTTGCCTGTGTTTGGCATTCGCTGTTCCGTTATCGTATTCTTCCTTTTGCTTGCATGCACCGCGTATCCGTTGTTCCCGCGCCGCTGTCCTGAGCGTACGCTGACAGCCCGTTTCCGCTCGCTGACCCAGTTTGGAACGCCGTCGATCGCGTCGCCCCTCTGTCTTTATTTATTTATTTTTTGTTTTTCTGTTCGCGCTCGGCCAAAACACTCGCGTCGGGTAGCGCCGCTAGATGCCGCTACTATTATTAACCGCAGCGCAATACCCCCCCCCCCCCCCCTCCCCCCCATTCCCTCCGGGCTTCGCACTATTCCCCTCCTCACATTTTCTTTATCTTTCTTCGGCTCTCTGCCAATCTTCCAGGTAAAAAAACACCAGAGGGCAGCTGACATGCTCAGCTAGATCCTCCAGCTGGATGCATAGGCCTGGCAGAGTAACACTCTTCGCTCTTTGGTATGAACAAGGCTAAACGAGTCATCAACCACGCGCAGAAGACAAAAATGGAAAATATTGAAAAGCAACGCCTCTAATAAACAAACCTCGCACAAAGCTCGCATTGGTTGTTCGACTGAAAACGGCTGCCACCCCGAAAGGAAAAGATGGAAAAAGGTGAGACTTCTGCGCGTCTCAGACTCGGGCACGGTGCGCGAGGGATGATTGACTCGTCTGTCTTCGGCGAGCAAAGCCTCGAAAATGTGCGCCAGATCGCTTTAGCCACATAATAGTTGTTTTTTTTTTGTTTTCCTTTCAGCCCTCTATTCAGAAGAACTGAGGAGCATGGGCTAGCCTGCTTTCTTTTTTTTTTTCGGTGGAGGTGGGGGGGGGGGGGGGGGTTCTAAAATGGGACGAAAACAAAGTCTCGGTATGGATACATCTGGCGTTCTCATCCGACGTGACATTTCCGCAACGTCCACGAATCTTCTGGTCCTATAGTCGGCCATACCCACCCCGAAGGAATTGCACCGCCGGTGTGGGGTCAGGCTGTACAGATGCTCCCAGCGAGAGACAGACAGGAAGATGGATTATTTTACGGCTTGTATCTTCCATCCGAACCTTGATGCAGATGTACAGGTGAAGTCATGATGTAAACGTCCAGGGTCCAGGCAGCTGGCTCCCCCTAGATATTCGCACTTGCGAACTGAGGTCATTACTTTGTACGCGGGACTAAATCCAGTATTAATCGGTGCGGTATGAGATACAGACAGTCTGCAAAGAGCGATTCTTTGCGTGTTCGCCAAAGTCGTAGAGCTGCACGGACTGTCAGGGACAAACATCGAATGAAAAAAAAAAAAAGCTTTCTCACGAAATTTCGATTCAACGATTCAAGCGATCAACATCGACATCGCCTCCGACAAAGACTCAACCTCCGTTCTTCTACGGGTCCTGGCCTTCCTTTTTGCTGCCATGCCGTTCGTGGACGGCACTCTTCAATATGGGGACCCAACTCATACCGAAGTAGGGATCAGCAATATTTCTGGTTCTACAGCCGTACTGCTTTCTTCGTTCACGGTAGTACACCACTTGCTGTTGACCTTGACCGGAACAGAGCACCTCGAACAGAGCATCTCGCACCAACAATGACGCATGGGACGCAGGGCACCTATATATTAACCACCCCTGCTGCGAGCGTTTTCTCATTGCCAAAACATCGACGGATATGAATGCACAGTTTATGGTTGGTTTATGGTGTTTAACGTCCCAAAGCGACTAAGGCTATGAGAGACGCCGTAGTGGAGGGCTCCGGAAATTTCGACCACCTGGGGTTCTTTAACGTGCACTGACATCGCACAGTACAAGGACCTCTAGAATTTCTCCTCCAAAGAAATTCCAGCCGCCGCGACCGGGATCGAACCCGCGTCCTTTGGGTCAGCAGCCGAGCACCATAACCACTGAGCCACCGCGGCGCCGCGAATGCACAGTTGACGTCCGTTATTTTTATTATGCCATTCATTGCAGCCTGTACAAGTAGTTAGCCTATGCGGTATGTTCATCTTGCGTATGTATGTATTGCCCTGCGACTATGCCTTCACGGCGCTGCAGGAAAAAAAATGGAAACTTTGGAGTAAATAGTAGTGCATTACTCTCTCCAGAGTGGCATAGTAGCGTCCGGGCGCAATGGGTTACTCGTATTTTTCAGCATTCATTTCTTTCTTGCGGTTGCATCCAGGCGCATTTCATTAGGCATTTAAAGATAACGAACATTTCGGCATGACCGTACAAATGCAGATGCGAGGCACTGATTGCAGACATTATCTTCGAGACATTTCTACCCACTTTCCTCAGGATTACAAAACAAGAGCTGTGCAGCAAACGAATGACGCGCCGAAAACGCATTGAACCACAACACCCACAACGAGCTTTGTTTAATTATCCTATTCAGACCGTCTCGCTCGCTCGCCCGCCAAAGCGCCAAAGACGGAAAACAGCAAAACAAAATAAAAAATAACCTGAAAGAAACACCGATACCCTTTCCGTTTCAAGACAAAGACACCAGCAGGCTACAAAAAAAAATAAGAAGAAGATGGAAGCGAAAACAATTCAACGAAAGGATCCACGCGAATCCGAGCCGCAACAAGCCAGGAGGGCCGAAGAGATGGAAAGATCACTACACGCATACTGCCGTAAATTCCGCCCCGCCAGACGCACACAATCAGCAGCACGGGGGAACGAGCAGGGAGAGCGAACGCATAAAAACGAAAGGGACGAAAGAATAACGAAAAACTGAGCGCGTAGCGAACGCGTAAAACGAGCCATTAGGCGAAACTGGCGATCGCTCGTTTCAGCCAAAGTGGTCACGGAAAAAGTGGAGAAGGCGCAGAGGGTAAGAAAGACGTCTCCACTACCAGAAGTGGGCGCTGAGGGAGACGGAGGAAAGAGAGAGAGGGAATGGAGAGAGCTCAGAACCTTCCTCGTCCCCTTCTCGTTCAGCACGAGCCTCGCAGACAGCGACCCGACCGAAGCGGCTCAATTGAATAGGACCCATTGTTCGCCTGCGGTCATAAAAACACGGGCCGTGTCCGCCGCCGACGTCATAGAGCCATGGACGGAGCAGCAGTTACGGCGTCTGTGGTGCAAGAATCATCCCTCTATGTAGTAGTGTATATATGCACGAGCGGCAGCGCTACCCGCGGGGGAGCCGTGAAGCTCCTCCAAGCGCCCCCTTGCACCTCGCGCAGTTTCTCTCATTTCCCTCTCGTTTATTGTTCTTCGCGCCGGTCTATAGAATGCCCCTGTTGACCGCCTTCGCACCGTTTTCTCTGTAGCGCGAGCCTTCGCCTACGACGAGCTATATTTTGTTTTTGTTTTGTTTTGTCTTACATAGAACAAGGTTGGTGCCTGATAGTGGTGTCGGTTACTGCATGTCGCACAGGTGAACAAGAACGCATAGGGGCTTACTGCATAATGTAACGTGCTGCGCACAACACATTTATCAATGCCACGCGTCAGTAATTAGGGAGTTTTAGCGCAAATTGTGCGACTCTGCAGCGTAATGCTGCCGTCGCCTGACTGCTGCCTTCAGGATTCTGGGAAAGGCTCGAACCTGGCACAGCGCATGCGCAGTAGGCACCAAATATCCAAGTAAGAACGCCTTGGCTACGCTAAAACTGTCAACAGAGGACGCTTGGAGAGGAATCCTGCGCATCACAGATGACAAAAATAGAGCGTTTGATTAATCAGACAAGCTTGGACAGTAACCGGTTTCCCTTCAAAGGTGTCCAAACCGTAACTGGCGCTAGCACTAAATGTCTCTCTAGCGAAAAAGTCGCCCTGTCCACTGATGAAGCCTCGCATTGATTGATTGATTGATTGATTGATTGATTGATTAATTAATTAATTGAAACTTTATTCCAAGAATAGAAATTACCGGAGCCTTGTGTGGTCCGCCTATTCCGGCAGCCCATTGGCCTGCGCCGCAGCGTGGGCCCTGTGAACCAGTCCTCGTTTCTGGTCGAGGTCCTCGATGTGCAGAATGGCCATCCACTGCTCCAAATTGGTATTAGGAAGTCTGTCTATAGAAGGATTGGATTGGCATGCCCACACGGCATGTGAAAAGCTGTCTCTATTTCTCCACAGTGTGGGCACTGCGGTTTGTAGAGTGAGAGGTATACCATTGTTGGAGTTTAGAGTGAGTAACTCGGGTAAGTTTGGATAAGCTCGGAGGAGCGTCGCGCCAGCTCCAGCCAATAGTAGAAAGCTTGGATAAGCTCGGAAGAACGCAGCACTAGCTGCTGCCAATTGGAGGAGGTCGAGAGATGACAAGAAGAAGACGCAGGAGAAGAAGAAGGTGGAGGCGAACTTCAATATTGTTTTGGTTTTATTGATTTGCTCCAATTATCACCCGTCAGGCTTCATTACAAAATCGGACCCTCTATACGGCACCGTAGCGTGTCGCTTTCACAGTGATCCCACGACTGCCGCTACTTAAAGGGTATGGCCCTCTCTGAGGCACAGTGTTCTGCACGGCGCTGCATCGCCGCCTCCGTTACGCCGGGCGGAACCGGAAGTATGAAAACGAGAAAATTGAAAAAGAGCGCAGCTTTAAATGAACGCCATATCAAACGCCCTCCTCTTGTGCAAGATGGTCAGATGAAAGAAAATAAGTTGTAGACGAGAGTGAAAGACAAAAGGGACAAGTATACGTAGAGAGCGGAGGCAAGAGAGCCACGCGCACAACCCACATGCATTTTCTTAGTGTTCCGAGTTCAATGCACCCGTAATTGGACCCATTACCGCCGCGTTACCGCCACGTCGTGGCGATGTGGCTAGCCTGTGACTTATGGGAGTTCGCGGCCCCGCCGCACAGAGGACAGTGCGGAGGCACGTAAGTACACGGTTTATGGCCGAGGCACTCGGATAATAACCCGATCGCTGTTCTTTCCAAGCGGCGAAGCTCCAACCTCTTCTTTTTCATACGAGTAGCTACTCTACCAGAGTGATCAACGTTTATAGAAGCCAGAGGAACACGCACGTTTCCGGTCCAAACGAAATGAATGAATGAATGAATGAATGAATGAATGAATGAATGAATGAATGAATGAATGAATGATCGATCGATCGATCGATCGATCGATCATTCATTCATTCATTCATTCATTCATTCATTCATTCATTCATTCATTCATTCATTCATTAACCAATCAATCAATCAATCAATCCATCAATCAATGTTTATTAAGCGCCCAGGAATAACTTGTCCGTCTTGATGTTGGCGCACTTGGAGCAGTGAAAACAAAACAAAATAAATAAAGGTAAAAAGACGTGCAGCGACTATAGTCGCAATCTATATACACACATATGCAGCTAGGTTGCACAGAGAGAGAAGAGGAATTAAAGCGTAACAAATTATAAACCTTAGCATGGGAGTGAGGGCAGAGACTTTAACGTTGCAATGACCTTGCTGCGAGGACCACGAAAATCGAATCAAGAACTCGTGAAAGGCGCACACAGCAGATTTAGAATAACAATATTAACAAATATTTATGCGATGCTGGTATATAGTTAAGCGGCCCTTTCAAAGGTAAACGAAAGAACGTTGCACTTTTTAGGGCATGTTAAGGTTCAGGTGGGGTCTGTTTTGTAAGGTTCGAACTCGGGTTTACACCAATCGCGCCATGCCATTCATCAGTCCTCCGCCCAAGATGTGGCTGCCACTGCTTCGAATCCTGCTGATTTAAAGTCGAACCGACTGGAATCCGAATTGGTTGGTGCAAACATGCGAATGGCACATGATGATCATCGCGCTTTGCCGGCTTCGAGACTGCTATTCGTGTCGCTTAGAAGCAGCCCAGAATATAAAACACAAGTTAAGCTTTCTCTGAAACCACTTTTAATCGTGAGGCAACTGTTGAATATTGTAAGATATATACTGTTAGGAACATACTCATGGGTATGGTCTATCATTCCGATGTGTAGAAAAAAATTTGCTCTAAAAGTTTTTCTTACGCTCACGCCGAGTAGTTAAGAGAGAGACAGAAAGATATACTGAAAGACAGGAAGGTTAACCAGGCGATGCTCGAATAGGAATCTCAGGATATATTGCATGTTTTGGCGCAATTCCTTAAGATATGAAACAACAACAAAAGAAGTTACGTTCAGAAAGAACTACCTGTTCAAAAAAATGCACTTGTCCAGAATTTCTGAGTATGCGGATTGTGAACGAGTTGTAACAGTAGCTTGGTTCGGGCTTGTTGGTAACAGTTCTACGAAAACATAGCGCGAAAAAAGGACACGGACGACACAAAAGTGGACAGGACAGGAGCGCCTCTCCTGTCCCCTTTTGTGTCGTCCGTGTCCTTTTTTTTTTTTCGCGCTGTGTTTTCGGTGAACGAGTTCGAGTGCGAGTATGATGTCAGTTTGGTCCGCTGTGAGTCAAGGTGAGCTCGATTGACCTCAACTGTGTTCTCGCACTGTGGCCTTCCTTTCGCCTCACTGCACGGAACTAAAGTAGCACCGGGTAGCGGGATTCGCTGTGCGCGTCGAGACAACAAAGCGAAAGCGCACTTACGCCAGGAGCGGTCAACAACACGAAAACGCACGCGTGTCAGGGGCAGTCTTTCGCTCGGCAAAGGAGTGTCCAGAACGAGTCTCTTTTCCTCCCGGGGTTGCTTCACACATGGCTGACCACGAATTGCAAGCCGCGCGCGCGCTTGAATGCGAGTGGGCTCCACCTATCGCGTGAGTGACGCCCGTCCTGCTTGTAGAGCCTCCGAAGCGCTCCATGCGCACCACAGCGGCAGTAAGTGGACAACGAACAAAGCGCAAGTCAGCACCGTAGCTTCGTTTTGTGGTTCTTACTTTTGCTCATAGATGACGCAGCTAGTAACGCGATAGCGTTAAAGAGCTAGCCTTGCAGAAAATACGGCGTCGGCTTCGGCGACGCTGACCGTGAGCGAAAAATGCCTGAAAAATTCCACGAGATGCAACCTATAGAGGCAAGTGGGCCACCTAGGTCACGCGACCTTGTGACGTCATCACAACCTGTCCACCGGATTTTCAGCATACTGCCCACTGTGGCATGTGGCAGTTAAATTAATGATTTGTCGTTTGAGAGGAGCAACCTGGGTCGCCCAAGGACCACCGGTGGCCATCCCACAACTGCACAAGAAGTGGATATGAGGACTCCCAGGGACATATGAATATAAAGTAGGGAACGATCAATTCTGCATATATGGGCATTATCCCACTACGCTATCGTGTCATACCATTAAGGCGTAGCTTTAGTGTCCACACTATATTTTTTTGCCTTTTTCAAAGCCATGTTCTGTACCTTTGCGGATACGTTACCACCTGGCATGTAACCAGCATTTTTTTTATTTTATTTTTTTTTTGGGGGGAGAGGCCCAAAGCGATTTTTTGAGGCGGCGATTATACGAACGCACAAGCAGAGGCACTGTACAGGATATGTGTTGTATATGCGCTAACGGGTGCAATACTGTGCGTAGGACTACAGGTCAGGTGTGCTTGCCTATCGTCCTGGTCATTGTGGAGTTGACAACGCGTGAGTTATAACCGCTTGGTCACACCGTGATCTCGTGACCTTCAACACACAAGGCAAGCGAGGAGGAAACAAAAGAGAGAAAGGGAAACACATACGCCAGCACCGCCTGCATACGCAGAGAGAAGGGGAGCGAAGGCACTGCGCGCCAGGACTGAGGAGAAGACACGCCCCTCGCACGTCCGCTATCGCACGTTTGCGGTACATCGGGATTTCGAGAAAGGTTGACCTCGTGACACACCTACAGACGCCGACCGCTTCTCAGCCATACACCCGCTATTCGAATGCAAACACCTGCCACGTTTACCGCTTTTTCCCCTCTCTGATTTGCGGTGTTCGGACTTTATTTCTTTATCTACATATTTTTTCACCAAACGCAGCCTCCATGCTGGCACGCTTAGAAGTCGAGCGTGCAAAAGGGCAAGGGTCAGGTGGATGCAGCTATGTAGTGGGGACGTCGCAACTGGAGCGTGACGTAGCGTGAAATCTTGTGACGTTGCACGACGTATTGACTGTTTGCACAAAAGGAACCACTCCTCACCACAGGCAAGCAAAGCAGACTCTCTTAGAGATGCTTTTCTTTTTTTTTCAAGCTATATAATTGATAAGAAGATAACGAAGTAGTGACTGGAAAGGACAACGCTTATGATGAGTAGCTTAATGCGTAGATTCACCGGTGTTCAAGTCTGACCTAAGAAACAAGATTTTCAGCCGTCAAAACACACCACCAGTAACAGAATCTCCTCTTCAAAATTCACATCTACTCCACAACCGTTCGAAACTATACACCAGTTCTTCGGGCCGTGAATGCCACTGCCTCCCAAAAATGACTGAAATGTATTGACCTTCCGGTCAGGAAGGACTAAATCAATCAATCAATCAGTCGATGAATGTTTATTAAACAAAGCTTCTCCCTTTCTTTCTTTCTTTCTTTCTTTCTTTCTTTCTTTCTTTCTTTCTTTCTTTCTTTCTTTCTTTCTTTCTTTCTTTCTTTCTTTCTTTCTTTCTTTCTTTCTTTCTTTCTTTCTTTCTTTCTTTCTTCCTTTCTTTCTTTCTTTCTTTCTTTCTTTCTTTCTTTCTTTCTCTCTTTCTTTCTTTCTTTCTTTCTTCCTTTCTTTCTTTCACGCTTCCAATGTTTTTCCATCCTTGTCTTTAGAAGTGTAGTTGTCATCCTCAATATCAGCACGCGCAACGGAGCTGTCCTACGCATGTGTTCGTTGAGTAGGTATAGTAACAGTTAAGCGCATGCAGCTCTGGTAATAGCCGACACGAAACGACTGATCATACGAGGCACCAGAGCAAAACTTTCATATCGTGATGTCCGCATTAGAGTATGCCACCGGCGTTGGCACATCGCAGCAACACGTTAGTCGAGCTCAAAACCTTTCCTCGGGTCCCACAGGAGCTGGAGTCACCGCAACAGCCATTTGTCCGCGAAGGTCGATATGCTGGTTTCACGCCGGCCAACCTCCGGCTTTACGGTGATCCACCAGTTACAAATAATAGCCCTGTTTCAGCGCACTTGGAACGTCATAGTTCCCTCAGCCAATGCACTCCACTCCTGAGATTACAGGGCCACCTTTAAAACCGACCTCGAGGTATACTTCATAGGCCAGGCTTAGTGACACACATGAGAGCGATCCAGCGACCAGTTAAGGCACCAAAGGCTTCTGATAGCATAAGAACCTCTTTCGATGCAAGCTTCTGTGCACCTCCTCCCCTTTCTTTATTCCCGTCTCTCTACCAAAATATAATAAACGCATTACATAGTTTCGGACTTCAATTGTTTTGAACGAAGTCTCTGCATTCTGCTTCTCGATCTCTGACTCATTCAGCGGGATCTGGACTTCCAGATACTATTACAGATCCATGCAAAGAAGCCGCATAACCTAAAGGTGGTTTGTGTACACCAGGTTAGACAGCTAATAACAGAAAAGAAACGCCAGGAAGGCCTAGAGCGACATATTGAGTGCAGCGGGGAATACCCACACCCTCAACCACATACGGACACGCGCACCAGTGCACACAGAGGCATGCGCACACAGGCGAGCAGGCACACATGCGCACATAACACGAAACGCAAAATAAGTAAAAAAAAAAAAACTTGGGCGCGGCGTCCTGGTCGCCGTCGTGCCGCCGCTATGACGACGGCGGACAGCGGCGAAGAGACGACGCCTTCCGAAAATAGAGTCGGTCCTCCTCCGTCACGACACGGAGAGAGGCCACCGGGGCAGGGAGTGGGGGAGAGCAACAGAGGATGGGGAACGAGGGCGAGGAGGAAAGGGTGGCGGTGGTGGTGCAAGCGCGGAGAGAACGGGAGCGTTGCGTTGCGCGGACCATCGTGTACAGGAAGGATTTCGTCGCGGCGACCCTTGCGTAACGGTCGCGTTGGGGCGGCGTTTATAGCACCCCCAACAACCCCCCCCCCCCTCTCCCCCGCTAGCCTTTAGGGCACATTGCACGCTGGACGTGCGAAGCCTGCCCCTCACATTATTTTCATCTTTGCTACGCACCAGACGTAATTGCCCAGAGATGCTGCAACTCCGACTACTCAATGAAGCACCACTGCATTCCTTAACGCAAACGGCAACTATTTGTTACGTTACATTCTTTCATTAAATACGCTCTGCTTTTCTTTCCAAATTGAGCTATTCATCTATCAGGGTCGCAGACTAATTTATCTCTCTTTCGAGTCGTCCGCAAAGGATATGAAGTGAAAAAAAAAAAAAAAACAGCGGATGCGGAGCCCTGCTCGCCACATGTAGTTCGCATCGCCGCTTTTGAAGCGTGACGCAGAGTGCGCGGGTGCAGTGTATTATTCAGCAATATGAATATTTTGTGGGGCACCCAGCTCTACATTTGTTGAAGGCGAGAGCAAGAACGAAATTTCAACCGTTGTGGCTACTTCCAAGGAGTAACCGTATAAGGACACGCGTATCCAACACATGTGCCGTGACACATGCATCGTGTGCCGTGAGACGAACGTGTTATAGCAGCGGTACAGTGAACTAGAAGAGACTGTGTAACGGGCGGGGGTCTCCGCGTGACCCAATGACGTCGGCAACAGCAGCCCTCTTCAAGAGAGTTCGATGGCAGCGCCGCCATAGACGGGTGGTTTCACCACGGCGTTCGAGTGGTCGCGAGCGGTAAAATTTTGGTTAAAGTGGAAAGACGGGCTAGTTGGTCTTGGTACTTAGAATGCATTTTTTTCGGCGCAAAAAACACAGCACGAAGAAAGGAGATCTCTAAAGCAGCAGCATGCTCTCCAATGCGACATCACTCAGGCTTGATAACTGAAAAAACTGAGAGGCTTGTCGAAGTCACTCTCAAACCACGCTCCGAAACGAAGAAGCGGTTCTGTCTTGAACCATACAAGCCTTCGAGCCAGAAGTCGTCCTTTGAACCCTTCCTCGGGGCGCACGCATTCCTGACATTGCATGCATTGCGCGTTCAGAAGGCAAGTCGATGTGTATACGCGGCGAACCGACAGTTTTATAGCTGTCTATTGTTTTTTCCTACACGTTTTTATTTTTTATTTCTCAATGCTAGTCTTTCTCTCCTGTTTCCTCGCTCAGTCGGCTGTCTTTCTGTTTCCGTCTTCCTCTTTCGCAGCGTTGTCATCACCTGTGAACTTCGGGCAAGGGTTGAAAATAAGTAGAACTCGTGCCCGCAAGGTTCGCGTTGCACAACCGCGAGGATGTACGGACTGCAATAGAAAAGAAAATAAAGCAAAGTAAGGAAGCCGTAGCCGCGTCCCTGAAAGACGCGAAGCAGACACACGCAAAGGTTATAGAAGCACAAAGGAAAAGAATCGCCATCATTCCTGTGAGGGGGCATGTGATCGAATGACGTAAGCGAGCAACCTCTTTCCGCTTTGCTTGAAGTTTGCTCTCACCTTCACCCTCCCATCTCTCTCCCTCTCCTTGCCTTCTAATCTGTGCTGTAAGGAGCGAGTTCCTTTAATTAACATTCTGAATACCCCAGCACAAAACAGAGCGCGTAGTAAAGCTTTTTGTTAGGCTAGTTGATGCATACCTTCAAAAGGTGGAAAACAGAGCAAGCAAACAAGGACGAGAGGAAAGAAAAGTGTTTCTTTCTTCCCGTCGATCTTTCCTTGCGCTGTTTTCCAGAACGCTTCGCAACTGGAATAGTAACTAGGGTAGTGTACATGACCAACAGCGTTCGAGGAACCATCTGGCTACCACAGAAAGAATCGAGAGTTTTAGCATAGTGGAAACGTATAAGCGTAGACGTATACATACCGGATTAACATAGCATGTTGCGTACGCGCAGTAGCACTGGTGCTCCCTTCCTTGCTCCACACACCATTCAACTGCGCACGTGCTGCAAGCACAGGTCGATCCAGTACATTTCTAAGGTAATGCATCTCCAATCCGTTAAAACCCTCTAATTTCGGCCGACGAAGTAGAGTGAACGTACAGGCGCGGCCATAAGTAAACGGAGCACGCTATTGCGTTCGAAGTGCAATCACGCTTTCTCCATTGGTAATGAAGAAGCGTTGTTTGTCTACAAGAAAGCCCACCAACCTCCTCTACCAACATGCGCGCACCACTGCTGGAAACTTCAATTAGGTGACGCGTGAAAAATATTCGAAGACAGTTGCGTGCTCCGTTTACTTTTGTCCGCGCCTGTACATCGTACTAGCCGCTTACCTGCAGCCCATGTGCAATGAGAACGGGAAGGCCCGCAACTCCAGCCGCCTGGTCCCGTAACGTCTAGCCTAGTACGTCTACCAAACGTCTACCAAGAGTTTTACCATAACTAAGGCAGGTGTACTAAGGTACACAATTCCCGGATTACCAGACGCCTCCTACACACGCGCAGTGGAAGTATAGAACGTGCGCACCCCGCGTCCGGTACTCCGGTACACGTCTACTCCAGTAAGTCTCCGCTAAATCTCACTAGTGTCAGCGTACGGCGAGTACAGGGAGTGACCACCACTGAGCCCACACAGGAACGCGCTACTTCAGCCAAGAGCGCGGTCGCACCAGCTTCGGGTGTAGCGAGGATGTGCGTGTGTGTGTGTGGGGGGGGGGGGGGGGGTGGGGAGCCGTCTACTCTACGTGCGGTCGCACTGCACACACACGACGCACATAGCTTCGCCCAGCGGTGCGCGTGGCGGGGCCCGTTGGAAAACTCGCCCGGCGGCTGTCAGCGCCCATTGTCCGATGAGTGAAGCGTCCGCACGCACTTGTCGCCTCGCGAGCCGACGTCGAGGAAGGGAGAGAGAGAGTCCTGTTGTCCGAGCGGCCACTCATCGCCGACGTCAGAAGAACAATGGGCCGAGCTCGGCAAACGGACGGACGGACGGGCGGCGGCGGCTGCGGACGGGACCCCCCCCCCCCCCCCCCCTGCCGGCGCAGGAGCCGAGGCCACACACGCGTGCTTGCTTCTCAGCGGACAAGCCAGAGAGGGGACGCTCCGGATGCGACGGCACGACTGGCTGGCTCTGAGGTGGAAATATTCGGTGCGTCATACGAGCTCGAGCAGCACACAGCGAAAACCAACGAGCAGATCGCTTTCAAAAAAGAAAGTTTCCCCTCAGCCTCCCTATCTCATTTAATCTTTAAGAAACCTATGTGCATGCATAAAATTTCTATACATTTTCCCCGCCCCGAAGAAACAACTTCTTTACTTGTAGCTCAGGTTTGCCTGCTGAGAGCATCTATGTTACGCTGTCCACGACTAAAGTGCCCTATATTAACTGAGTCTGCAGACTTGAGCAAAGAAAAATAAGAAGACGTTGTAATAGGCGTTTACTGTATACTCGGGTTCGACGGAAAGCTATCCGGTCAGCATACATGTAAGAAAGAAGTGACAGATGCCGCTTATTTCTAACTATGAGTGTACAAAGAAAAGGGAGATTAATCAACTCACCCCTTTAGGCCCTCAAGATAGTACACATAACTCGAAATGGCAGGAAGAAATGGATTTCAACATTGATTTAAGTCCACGATTAGGGAATAGAAATGAACTTGTGCATTGACTCGACTCTATCCGTGGTCTGTAGAATGTGTATGCAGAAAATATATGGGCCGGCGACAGAATTAAACAAAAAAATTACGGAGGGTACTGAAGACTACTTACGTGTTTTTAATGCGAAAGCATAATATTTTTATTTCTTTCTCATTTTTATTTATTTATTTCTTTATTTTCTCTTCCTTTCAAATTACACGCCCACTCATGAGCATACAGCCGTAAGGCAACGAATATACTAAGTTCACCTTTGTTCTCCAAGAAACAACGCGGTTTTGTAGAGTATGGGTTGTGTGCTCGCCTCGCAGTCTGAAAGCCCTCCATGGCTTCAATTCCCCGCACGTTCGGAAGAAATTTTATCTTTCTTTGATACCACTGTGACGTCATCTGGGATTTCTGGTACTACTGCTGCTGGTCAACGCCGACGGCGGATGTTGTTGCCGCAAAAAATTAGACAGTTATTGCGAGGGAGGAAATGAAAACGACAGTGGTACTGCGAACCATAGATTAGTGAAGAATTCTTTCATGCAACCGTTCTCGTGAAATAGAAAAAGTCTGAACAGGGAAACGGAAACAGTGACGTATCATTGCCACTTCCGGTCTGGTGACGCTACCCCCCACCAGTCGATGAGAATAGTCTGGTTTGGTGACGTCCATCCTCTCCCTGTAGCCGATCAGTGAATTTTATGACCGACGCAGATTTTTTTTAACGATGAGGCTTGTAATACTATCGCATAACCGGGGAACTCAGCCACAAACACACAGCTTGGTGGGAAACGGTTTGTAATCAGAACTGGTTTGGTTTGGTTTATGGAGTTTAACGTCCCAAAGCGACTCAGGCTATGAGAGACGCCGTAGTGAACGACTCCGGAAATCTCGACCACCTGGGGTTCTTTAACGTGCACTGACATCGCACAGTACACGGGCCTCTAGAATTTCACCTCCATAGAAATTCGACCGACGCGGCCGGGATCGAATCCGCGTTTTTCGGGTCAGCAGCCGATCACCATAACCACTGAGCCACCGCGGCGGGGTGTAAGCAAAACATTCTAATTAACAGTGGTTAGTTACAACGTCAGCGATAATAAGAATGGAACCGCACCACGACCGCAGACGTTAAAATAGCTAGCGAGTTTGCAACCTCCCCATTGAACGAACATCGCGCGAACACGTACCTCCCCATCCCCGCGCCAGCTACGACGAAACACAGCACACGCCTCTTCTCGGCAAAGTGAAAACCGCGCCTGTCAGCGCCCATTGTCCCACCACCAAGCAATGAGGAGGAGGTGAGGTGCCGGCCACGGCTTCGGAACACGTCGCACCGTCGAGGGTCCGGCAAGCGCCGACGACCACAGCGACGCCACGGCGAAGAACAATAGATCAGTCTCCCCCGCGCACTCCCCGAGCCATTCTCCTTTCAAGACGCTGCCACCGCAACGAAGGGGAGCACTGCTGTCCCTCCATCGTCGACATGGAGAAGGACGCCGTGTTGTATACCCCGCGAATACCGCCGTCATCGTCGCCGTCGGACAAGGGAAGGAGGGGGGGGGGGGGGGGGGGGGGGGATCAATGGCGCGTCGGGCGAACTGTTTACGTTGGGCCGCCATTGGGGTGGCCCGGCTATACAGCAGCACGCGGCCGACAGGCGAGCCACTTGACAATGGGCAAAGACAAGGGGAGGCACCCGCCCTGCTCCCGCTACCATCGCCGATAGCACAAGCGGAGTCCGGCTTGGCTTGTCCCTCGCAGGCTCCGCCGTTAGCCGGTGCGCCTCGTTCGGATGCACAGTGGCTGCTGGGCTGAAACCGAAGTCGTGACTGGGTGCCACAATAACTAGGCAACTCAGCAGAGCACGTGTTTGTTTTGCTCTTGAATCCGGGTTAACTCCATAGTTATAAAAAAAATGTGTTCAAGGACATTATTCTTGTCGAGTTGCTTATCTCGGCGAGTTGGACAACCTTCAGGTGAGAATGGGGACTAATGATCTTGCGTATCGAATTGCGGTATCAGACACACATGCACTGCATGCCACAAGCTTGAACCATGTACCGCATGTGTGTCCGGATAAAACCCGTGGATATTGATGCAGATGGTTAGGCTTGCAAGACCTGCTAGTCAAGGTGAAAATTTCTGGAAGAACAAAATCTTGTTAGGAGGGGGGGGGGGGGGGGGGGGGGTAATCATGCGGTATGTTCCACTACTGGGGTGATAGAAGACTGGTCTTTTACACATTACATAAAAAAATTAACCGATTACTTGACCTGAAATGTAACTGATCTTAGCGGTCAGTTACAGCCAACGAAAGTTACTGCATGATTATAGAGAAGAAATTGATCATTATTAATTGATTGAGAAATTGATTACCGTCGGGTTCGCTACTGCAGACATCCTCGCACGCGAGGCTTCTCCACAGCTCGACGATGTCACTCTAACTTCAGGGAATTACGTACTACACCAGTCTTTGCCGCCGAGTGCAGGCTCTGAAAGTTACGCCACTGTTCACAATTTGTCTTCCAGAAAAAATAACAGACTACTACTAATCGATTACTGAAAAAAACAACAATTGGACTACCGAGAACATTACATTTTCTAAAAAGATATTTTCAATGCATACGCGATTCGAAGAAAATGAAATTTATCACGAGTTATCAGTTACTTTGAACACGTTTCGTACAAGTCTGTACTAGACCAATCAAATTAGTGTTGTCTCTTCCCTCAACCTGTGCTGTCTTCTCAAACGCAAACTGCCTTGGCCAAATAAGCGTTCCGAAACTCATTACAGTCTCAGCGTCATGCATATGTGTACGAATACAAGCAGCCAGCATTGTGTCTTGCGGTTGCATTTCGTCACATCCTTCAGCAATCTCAGCAGACACATCTCGCTGAAAGGGACGATGGCATCAGAGCTCACGAGCCACGGGTTCTCTTTTTCGTTCCCACGCAGCTGCCTCAGCGAGCTATACAAACGTTGCACGATGTCTTGTTTTTATGTGCAAGGTTTATACTTATCTTACCATGTTGTTCGACAGAGAACCTTTCCCATCTTGTACGCCTCGAAGGAGCTTTCATCGCCAGAGGTTTTGCTTACGTTACTGTCTTTCCCTGAGATCGTTGGTTCAGGTTTGCGTTTCTCTCTTTCCCCCGCTCCCGTTGGCGTTTAGTTAGCGATGCAGCGCTCCGGCCATATCCCACGTTGTTTACTGCGGGCTGCCAACACGCTTTATAAAGCGCACGTCCCTGGAGCGGCAGTCCCCCGGTAGTTGTGCGCCACAAAACGGCGTCTTTGGCAAGTGAGGCGAGTTGGTATGCATACATGGCGGAAGGTATTTGGGTAGAAGAACGCAGTGAGAGCTAACGAAGGGACCGCCTTGCCGGGGTGGTGGTGGCACTTTCATAAAGAAAATAAAGAACTTGGGGGACACTTAAGTTCACCTTAAGAGTATGCCGCCATAGCGTTAAATTGTCGCTACGGTCGCTTTGCGGTCCTTTGGCCGACCTTTCCGCAGACATCGAGACGTTTGTTGCCATCACATACTGCTTTATTACCCGCCGCGGTGGCTCAGTGGTTATGGTGCTCGGCTGCTGACCCGAAAGACGAGGGTTCGATCCCGGCCGCGGCGGCCGAATTTCTTTGGAGGAGAAATTCTAGAGGCCCGTGTGCTGTGCGATGTCAGTGAACGTGAAAGAACCCCAGGTGGTCGAAATTTCCGGAGCCCTCCACTACGGCGTCTCTCATAGCCTGAGTCGCTTTGGGACGTTAAACCCCATAAACCAACCAACCAACCAACATCATCTTCCGTATTAAATTGTGAAGCTAATTAGTGATCCTAATTAACTAAGTGTTCCTGTAAAACAACTAACCTACTGTGCGGTGTGAGGTGCTCGTACAAGGCCTTGGTTTATTCCACTGAATGAACGTTCCTAAGTGGCGTAGAGGTATTAGCTTAGTAAAAGCTTGGTAAGAGCAGTGCAACAGAAAAGGTGCTGTACGTCTCTCTCTCTCTCATTACCAGTCTCAGCGCCTGAGAAGTGTAGTTAGGCGCCACTGTGCAGTGCACCTCAACCATATTTTTATTTTTTTTTGTAAGAATACCATGTACTGCCAATTAAGTGTCTCCACCATCGCTTTTATTGCGCTTTATGGTGCTTAAAATTATTAAAAACGGGGTACTAAATTAGCTTTACTCGTCTGATAACGCGAGGTGACTGAACAATGAAGTAGCCTCAACAGAGCAACACAGCACTGCGTGCCAACTGTCTTCGCTTCTTGCGGTTGTGCCAGCGGCAGTGGTTGGCTATGACCGTCGTCACCATTTCTACGTCGCGTCGATCGTTTCACGCAGTTACCTTTAAACACACAAAATCGTGCCGGCTCCACAGTATGTCAGTTCATAAATAAGACTCGCGCAACAATTGCGGTTATGGTCATTTCAAACAGGGTCGGCTAAATTCTATGACAGGCGGAAAATCGTGGACAGTGGTTGGACTACAAATATGTCCACATTGTGTCGCGAAATTACGCTGTTTGTTAGGTTCGCGCTGCGCACTGCACAAGGCTTGACAAATAATTAAAAAAAAAATCAGATTGCTTCAAACAAACACGCACATTGCTTGTTTATTCTGGCCTTTCGCAGACTTTTCAGAACCTTCTTCGTATCCAATGCTTACAGCAAGACCGGACTGCAGTCCAGACAGCACACTTGAGCGTGAAAGCATTGTCAAGAAATGTTGCGTAGACTTTCAAAAGGTCACCCATCTCTTGAGTCGGTGTGACACGTCGAGGCAAAAAAAATAATAATAATAAACTGCCACGACAGTGACAACAGCCGCGAGAACCGCGCAGAAATTGATTCCATTGTTTAAGAAAGGCACGAATTTCTCTCGCGATCGCCTTCGCTTGCGAATGTGACAATGTCTCGGAGAACGATGACAGATGAGGCTACATAGCTGGGAGCGTGGAGGTCAAGCTGGCGAAGAACAACGGACTCGGAAATGATAGCGTTTTCAGATGTGCGTGAAGTCTGATTGGCGAACATTGTGCGCTTGCGTGACGTCATCGAGCGAAAGTGTCTGGCCAGCCAACCAATAGGACGTTTGCAGTGTCCGGAGAGGTTAACAGGGCGTTGATGAGTACGTCCTTCCGGCTCCGCCTACCCGTTACAGAACAACGCTTGTCCACAGCGTGTAGCTAAGTCGCCGCCCACTGCAAGCTGTATTAAAAGATGTGTCGATCAACCTAGACAACGTGCATTATCGCACAGACTCCCGCTATCCACCGTTCGTTATGCTTGCCGTGTGGTGGCGCACAATCAAATGATACGAAGCTCTGACTGTCTTGCATTTCTTTTTTTCTTTTTCTTCTAACGATCTCTTCCACAGCTGTCGATTTGGGCAAGAAACGTGCTAATACTATAATGCGCTTTAAACATAGCGACTCTGTGCAACTGTGGCTTTGCAGCAGAGAAAAGAAAATTACGAAGCAGATAATTATAAAATTTCCCCAAAAAACATCTGTGTGGAAAGAAGAATTAGCTGACACAATTAGCGAGGAGATACAATGCCTCCTTTCCTTAAATTCGCTCAAAGAAAGGCGCTCGTTCGGTTTAAATCAGGTTGGGGGATAATATACTTCAACTTCCACAACCATGTATACACGCTACGTATACAAGCAAGCCATCAACACTTGTTGCCAACACGAACTATGCTAATACGCAGTAAACAACCAATGAGACTGAAATATTTCTTTTGATTAAGTGCGTTTTCGTTTAACAAATATTCATCTATTTGCATCAAAAAGCTCTCAGTAGACTCCTTTTAGTTTCATTCTAGAGAGCTCAGCTTCGCTTGCGCGCATGAGCTGCAGCATCGCACACAAATTTCTAGAAGTATTTAGCCCACAGTAATAACTGGTTCATGACTACGCAGAGCATGCAGCTGCATCTCACACGCTGACACCATGCGCCCGCAGTCGTTCCAGCAACACCCAGCGGTCAAATGACTTCAGCGCAGCGCCATGCGGTTTCCCATCTCAGCACAGACTACGCAACTGAAGGGAAACACAAAGGCACACAGAAATGCAGACTTCCGGAGTGCATAACATTCGTCACCTGCCACGAAGCCGTCACAGCAAGTCTTTCCCCCGCCTTGTCCTTGACTGGCAACCGTCATCGCGCCCCACAACGAAAGAAGGGCCGCGGTGATTCGGCCGCTTTCACCGACGACTGTAATAACAGACTTATGCAATAAAGGGAACGTCCGAGAGGCGTGTTCTACAACGAATTAAGACGGCGGCACACGTGGTAAAAAGCAGGAGGACCATTGCGACAGGCGAGGGATAAGAAGGCAATGTTTGGGCGAGAGGATGCTAATTTTCCGCGTGCAAGCAGAGAGCACAGTGTATGGATGTCAGAACCAAAGAGTGAATGCGATCAAGCATGAATATCCCCGGTCTAGATGACGTACTTCAACGAAGTCAGGCAGTCACGTGGTCTGTCTGTGGACCTTAGCAGCGTGCTTTAATTGCAGATGCTTCGGGGCACGGCGGCGGAATCCACAGAATTCGTCCAAAATGGGCTTAAGGTCTCAGTAGTACGAAACCTTCCGCAGATAGGAAGTGTGCAGCAGCTATATGATCTAGAAAATGTAATGCGATGCAACCGCTGCTCTAGCATTCTTTATAATTACGTTGCTCACGCATCACCCTGCATGCGCGACATTACGGCGCTTCTTGCATCGCAAGACTTAACAATGCAGCCGCGCAATATTGAAGCTTTGCAGCGCCAGTAACTGCTAACAGCGAATCCAAAGGCCGAGCCGTCACCCGGCACCCCTTCCTCAAGAGCCAAGCCGGAACGAGTCAAAGCTGCGACCCTTGCTGACGAAAGCCGCAAGAGGTCGTGACCGCGCTCAAGAGCTAGCGGGAGGAAGGGGGACTCGGGCCTCAGTGCACCGGAGGTCAGATCCCACGCGACCCTCCCCCCCCCCTCGCGCCCTGCCCTCGATGAGTCTCGGCGGCGCACAGAAGAGGAGACCTCGGACGGCGACCGACGCAACCGCGCTCCCCACGACACAGCGTCCGCAGCCGCCGGGCCTCACAGCGGCGGCGTGGGACCAGGGGCGCACTCGGCGACGCTCGTCGGCACCTTACCCAAAAATACCTCTGGCCCCGCCGGCGGGCACGACGACCACATTTGGCCCGTCCAGCTTTTCTCTTGAGCGGCGACGACGAAGCCCTCCCGCCCAGCCTCTTTTTTTCTTCCCTTTTTTCTTGGTCGCGCGGCCCGGACCCCGCCGGCCGCGGTCTGAGCAGTGTGTGTGCGTGCCCTTGGATCGGATGTCCCGGGCCGCCTCGCCCTCCCGCCGCCTCCTTCTATATTGCTGCTGCCGCTGTGCCCCGCAGTGGGCCCCTTGGCTGGGAGCGGCACGGCAAGGCCCTCACGCCGGGTTCGGCGCTCGGTCGGCGAAGGGACCGAGGGTCCTATTTTGCGACGCCCAAAGGAGGGAGGGGGAGGTAATGGGACGAGGGGGGGGGGGGGAGGAGAGAGGGAGCGTACACGGACAGCGTACAGCAGGAGGAGGGAAAGCGAGGAGGGTCTTACGTGGTACGCCGGGTGAGGGGTTACAGCCTGAGGAGTGCAAAGTTGGCTTCCTTGTTGGGTAAGGAAGAGCCAGCCGCTCCTCGAAAGACTACAGAACCTCGCAGTGCGTGTGCCGAGCGCGCATTTCGCGAACCCGGCTCTCCGAAGACGAGGCAAGGTTTGTTGACGGTGGGTTGCGTGAGTTTTGGTGATCTACGTAACCTGCCCTGTGCAAGGAACGGTGGGTGCGCGACGGTGTGTAGCTCTCATTGTGAACTAGCGGGACGCAGCCAGGAAGACCGATCTTTTTCTTCGTATGGCAGCTGTCCCAGAAAGCCCAATCATCGGACGTTGCGAACGAGTCTCCTGCGAACATTTGATGTAAACAAAGTTCCTTTCCGGAAATACCTCTATATGTACTAGCGGTGGAACACTGCGTTGAGCAAGAAAGAGGTTAGTTGAACACTTATGAGCTCGGACATGTTATGTGAGAACAATTACGAGGCGCCAAAAAGAACCGCATCGAAACATATACTTGACGATTCTCTGGAATTGGGTTAAACTGAGTGCAGAACAAAAAAAAGTGAAGGCTACAGGCGAGTGTAACGAAATTTCAGTGTCTCTTGTCGGCAGTGCCGACCACGCTGAAAGTAGAACACAGGTTCTCGAGCTATCAGATAACCCTGTAGAAGAAGAAAAATCAAGCTTTTTTATGGCCATAGCTTGCGATGGAGGACAGCTGGTGATGTCCTGGAACACATAGCCACATTTAGAACATTCTGCCCAGCATGCTGTTGAACACCTTAATGTTTCTTCCTTATTGCATTTAGGGTGACCGCATCATCCGGGAATGCTGACGTCATTATGCCTTGGGCAACGACAGGCACACTAGCAATGCCACCTGCCACTGATGGTGCTGCTACTGCAATACTCTTAACACTAGTATTACTAATTTCACTACTATGGCTACAGCCAGTACTACTACTACTACTACTACTCCTACTACTACTACTTCTACTTCTTCTTCTGCTTCTTGCTATATTACTTCTTCTTCTACTACTACTTCTTCTTCTACTACTACTTCTTCTACTACTACTTCTTCTACTACTTCTTCTTCTACTTCTTCTTCTTCTTCTACTTCTACTTCTACTACCACTACCACTACCACCACTACTACTACTACTACTACTACTACTACTACTACTACTACTACTACTACTACTACTACTACTATTTATACGAGTGGATAATACTGGATCCCACGGTAGCTCCCTGATTTGGCCAATGCTGCAAAAAGAACTGCTCTCTCGAGGACGTGCGGAAATCGCGGCGGCAAATCGCAGCTTGCTTTTCGTCCCTTTTCGGGCCACCGGGCTCCGGCCGAGCTGCGTCCCTCTTCGAATGCTATGTGGGGCTTCAATCGCAGACCCCGAATAGGACGGCGGCGCACCCTCCGCTCTGCCCTAATCGCGACCGCCCATCGCGCGCGGGTCGGGGGACGCTGGAACCTCGGGCAAAAGAAAGCAGCGCCGTTACTTCTTTTCTGTACCTACCGCCCGGCCCGTCTCACGCGCGCTCTCCTTCCCAAACAACACGAGAAGCGCCAAGACACCCTCGCCACCCCCCCTCCTCTTCCTTCACCGGAGCCAGCATTCGCCGACCGCCGGCTGGCCATCGTTGTCACCATGGCCGAAATACAAGCAAGCACACTGGTGGCGGTGGCGTCCGCATCCACTTTTAGCGCTGACGCCGCCGCTGCCCAGACATAGCAGTCATGTAGGCTCAGCGACTGCCCCACCAAAGCCAAAAACAGAGAATGGTTTGGTTTATGGGGTTTAACGTCCCAAAGCGACTGAGGCAAAGACAGAGAATGTCGGGATGAATATACAATACAATACAATACAATACAATACAATACAATACAATACAATACAATACAGCCGCCGCGGTGGCTCAGTGGTTATGGTGCTCGGCTGCTGACCCGAAAGACGCGGGTTCGATCCCAGCCGCGGCGGTTGAATTTCTTTGCAGAAGAGTTGAAATCTGGGTTAGTTGGTACATACTTAAGAAAAAACCAGCCCAAAAGACGGGGACAAAGGAGAGACGAGGCACACACAACGACACACAACGAGGCACACGAAGTCGTTGTGTGTGCCTCGTCTGTCCTTTGTCCCCGTCTTTTTGGCTGGTTTTTCTTAAGTATGAATCTCTTTGGAGGAGAAATTCTACCGACCCGTGTACTGTGCGATGTCAGTGCACGTAAAATAACCCCAGGTGGTCGAAATTTCCGGAGCCCTCCACTACGGCGTCTCTCATAGCCTGAGTCACTTTGGGACGTTAAACCCCATAAACCTAAAACCTAAACAAATACAGTACAATGCAATGATGTATGATGTGTGTTTGAACGTGGACGTCAGAATATGATTTTGGAGGCCTGCAAAACAGCTGTGGATGGCTCATATTGTTACGCCTGGAGGTGTGGATATGGTGAGACCTTGGAGGTCAGCAGCGTGCAGCTTCAATGCCCACAGCGGGAGGGAGCCCCGTGATCGTCGTTCGCTGTAGAAGGCGAACCCAGCTTTTACGCCTTTGAGGCTGTTACGGGATTGGCTCGGCCGTAGGGAGCCCATTGGCACTTTTCATACAGCGCCGACAGAAATCATAATAAAAACGCTTCGTGGGGCAGCATATTCTAAGCTTTCTTTACAGAGATTCATTTTTTTCACCCTTGTACTATAAGCAAGCCACACCCATGACACTACGGCGCCCGATGTCAGTGATGAAAGAACAAAAAAATGTTTGCGGAAATGGATCGTAACAAAACAGGATCCCTGGCTGTATCGAAATAAAATTTCAGTTACGTAGGTAATGACAGGCGTTCAGGAATCATCTAAGCAAATGAGACAGGCAAATGTAAAAGATCTGTAGCCGGATACAACTCAAGAAAGCGCCGGCGGATGCCCGAGCTCAAAGAGGACCCTCCAGCCAATGGCGGCGACCGCGGCTTTCATGACGTCCCGGTTAATATCCCCTAGCGTGAAGTCGCAGATGACTGGCAGGTGCCTCCATGCATTGGGTTTAAACGTGATGCCAATTATTTATTTTTATTTATTTATTTTTATCTATTGTGATGTGCCCACAAACAGGTACAGGCCTTTTACAACGGTGCACTCGGTGCAGTGAAAGAGAAAAAAAACAATGAAAAGAATAAAAAGTATGAAAAGAGCAATTAAATCGGTGAAAACGATGACTGTAACAACGAATGACCGAAACAGTTAGCAGCCAAAAGGTGTTAGATTACCAGTGAGCACAGCAGGCTTCGCTTGCAAGATTTCAAATCTTGATCGGTCGACGACATTGGCTCTAAGGCCAACATTGAGAGGTATTTGCCACTGCGTTCTTGAATTGAATCTGACTATCGAGGGCAACGCTCTTTGTAGAGACTGCCCGAAATGTAATTCCCGTTCTTTGCTGCGGCACTGCGTATTACAATGGAAGGCACGACATGGAGAGGAGCGGTTCATTTCTCCGTTGCCCTTATCATTGTTCTGCATCTCGGCAAGCCGATATTCGAGAGCAGTGTTGCAATCAGCAGGTAGTTTTGAAGGTTACACCTCAATGGCGTTGAGAGATACATGGAAAGATAGCCACCCATTGCTTCGCGTAGCCTGCAATCATTGCTAACCAGAAGCTGGTGGTGTCAGTGTGTAAACTGGTACCTCGTAAAAATATCCAGGGAACATCCAAAGAATATGTCGGGCATTCATCGCGACCTCCTTGGTCACAATTGCGGAATGCAGTGCAAGTCCGGGAGAATCCTTGCACGTTTAATGCACTTTTTTACTCGCTCCCACCAGACCTCACATCGGAAAGTTATGGCGGCCATTCGCGGTGGACTGTTCTTTCTTCGCATCATGGAGTGTCTGCCTTCGGCGCCCCTTGAAGAGCGCTTCATTCATTCGAGGGCGGAACGAGGCATTAACAAGGAGGGAGAGGGGACAGCCGTCGGTGAGGACCGCAAGCTCGGAGGCTTCGGAGAGAAAGGAGTCCTGCGGTTGGAAGGGGGTGAGGGCGAGCCAGATATTTTTACAGACGCACCCGCGGCGCTCAACGGCCCAAGGGCTCTTTGTCTCAGGAGAAAGAAGAAAGCAAAGAAACAAGAAAGGGGGAAGCCGCGGACGCATGGCCGTCGGAGTTCAACCTCGCGAGCCACGCGTGCGTTGCGCAGTTCTCGAGCAACCGCGGCCGCCGCGCGGGCCGCTAGCTACAGCACTGAGGGCAGTGCAGTCGGGCAGAGGAGCGCCGGTGAGGAGGTATGACCGGAGGAGCGGAAGCATTGCGATTGTCACATTGCGGGAATTTCACTCAAAGCGCTTTGGTGGGACTAATTTTTGGGTTTGTTGGTATATGCTTAGAGTTGTGATTCTGGCACAGATGAGGACAGTAGGTACACGCCTAGCAGAGCATTATGACAATGGGAGGGAAATTATGACATGCCCTAAAAATGGGTTCTGTCACACAGGGACAGTTGCTACAAGCTAAGCAGGACTATGGTGCGATGGAAGCAAAGGTTTTATGCGTGGGAAAATGATTCAAGCGCAAACAGGGTTGTCTGGTACATGCCTAACGGAAGGATTATGTTGCAGAGGGAAATTTTATATGCCCAAGAAAAGTATCAGATCAGCTTCACTGGCAAATGCATTACCACTTCGCCACAGCCTTTTTTTTTCAGTACGGCATTTGTTACAGTGATGCAATGTTCTACATACATGAACTACTTACAGACCATTAGGAAAACAGATGCAAATCAAATCAGCATGATGCATAATACGACCTAAGTAAGGAACCAAGCACGAGAAAAGAGGCAATGCAGAGGACATCACTAATACGTCATAATACGATACACGTAAGCAACCAAGCACTCAAAAAAAGGCAATGAAGAGCACAGCATTAAAAGTGAATGTCATTCAGACTCGAACTCGGTCTGGCCGCACAATTCCTTTAGATAAACAATCATTCTACTAAAGTGGTCTTTTGCAGAAACAACATTCACAATATCGATCCAATATGCGCGTTTTCCAGGGGCTATGTCGTTCAATTAGAAAGAACGTCTAATGGTTCCTCAAAAAATGGCGGTGCAGTGTGATGTCGCACAGAAAGCGGTGCCAAATGAAGTCGTGCACTGAAAAATAGACTTCTTCATTTCTGTTAAATTTGTTAAATTTGCAGTTTCTCGCACTCTGCTTTGGATTTCGTAATCTTCATCAACTTCTATCCGCTTCCATACGCAATGTGCAAACAAGGAGCAATGTCTTCAGCAACTGCCATCCAGCCTCTCACGCTGCGCTCTTGATATTGTCGTCTTCAGGGGCTTTCATCTAATTCCAAACGGAATGTTCAAAAAAGACGGAATGAAGCGCCATCTGACGTGCACGGAGCGGAACGGTGCGAGATAGGAAAGATCGCAGCAGGTTCGTGTAAAGCAATAATTAACGCAAAAGACACAAAGTACGTGCCAGCGTAATCTGTCGCACCAGTTACATTGATCATCCTCCTAGCTTTCCTTTTTGTTTGAGGGATGGGGGGGGGGGGGGGGTATATGGGCAAACTGCTGCTCATAACGTACTTCCAATTCAGCACAATGAGGTGCGCAGGGTGCACATAGTCTGTCCACATTACTGCGCGCTTTGGTTTTGTGCTGGGTCACGCACGTCCGCTCCAGCTCGTCCATGCTGGATATACTTCCTGCGTTTCTCGGCGGGTCCCTACGTTTCCCTCGCCTTCGTCCGTCGTCCGTCGTTCCCGGACCGAGCGGCAGCCATCCGGCCAGCCAGCCCGCCAGGGCATGCAGCTCGGGTTTCCGCGAGCCGAGGGGCCCGGCCGACGCCGACGGCCTTTGGACATCCGGGCGCCCACCGCCCCCCCGCCTCTACCGCTTCCTCTCTCGGAACACGCGCCGAGGCTCTCGCGCTGGCTCGTCGTGTGGAGGACTACGCCCCACAGCCGGCCACCTCCCGCATTGAGAGCTCCATCCACACCACTCCGCTGTGTGTGCGTAAACTACGCGGAAACCAAACACACGCCTGTTGCGTTTTCCGACGCCGGCCGCGTTCGACCGCGAAGTAAGTGGACTTCGGTCGGCCAGGGCAGGCGGACTGGCCGGGTCTGCCTGCCTGCCTACTGGGAGTAGTAGTGCGAGCGGCGGACTTTGCACGGCAGCGCCATCTCGCGGCGTTTGCCGGACGTTGTATAAAGTGTATGAGGTATGTTGGGTTTAACGTCCCGGGGCTGCTCGTTGCTATGAGGGACGCCATAGTAGAGGAGCACCGATTAATTTCGACCACCTGAGAACCTTCAACGTGCACTGACATCGCACAGAACACTAGTGGGTATTTTGCACGTCGCCTTGCAGCCGCCGTGGCAGGGATTCGATTCCGCGACATTAGGATCAGCAGCCAAACGCTAAAGCAACCCAGCCACCGCGGCGAGTATATAGAGTACCAAGAAAGGGCTGGCTAATTAGGACACCTGCTCGTGACCTCATTCGTAACCAATACAAACGCAAAAAAAGGGGCACACTGACGGTGGAACAAAACCGACAGGGCACAGCGTGTATGATAGTTAGCCACGCGGAGTTTTGGCAAGTCAAATAGCGACTAGCCATTGTTGAAAAACAAAGAAAAATTGACGTAGTGGGCGGCTAACGATCAGTCAACTTGGTTCTCATATTCCTACCATGAGTGTCCGCTGCTAATGAAGGCGACCATTTCAATGGAGAAGAGGTGAATGCAGCGATGCATAAGGTACCTGCAGGCCGAATCCGAAGAATTTTTGTCTTCCGGAATTCTATAGTATGGACGAAGCATGGGAGCGCCTGCGTTTGACGTGCTTGCGGCGTTAGTAGGTTAAGATTAGACTTTACTTTTCTCCTTATTACATTTTTTTGCAATAAAAAATAATTGGACTTCTTATTACTGGCCGTTATATACAAGCTAAGCTATTGGACTCGCGCCATGGCGAACCCGTCGATCTAAGAATGTCCATTCCGGTCACAGGTATGGGGAAAACTGCTCTTGCGTCGAAGGTCCAGCGAGTAATTAATTACGCCGAGCTTCGTGCAGCGCTATTCGTTATGAGTTTGTCACATCGTCGGTGAAGCCTGTTATCGCTTGTCCTTGTGGAGAGGTGCTCAGGAGCCGGCATGCATAAAATGATCGATAAAACAGAAACAGCTCAAGGGTGAAGGCTATATATATTAACTGCGATCGCAGGACTCACGTGAAACAAAGCTGATTTCTGCTTGACAATGCGATGAAAAAGTCTACGATGAAAGAAGAAAAAATAATGAGAAAACAAAAACTAACGAAGGTGACCGAAAACCGTGTAAAATACGCGTGCCTATACCGCGTACACCGGGCCGAGACTGCCAGCAAGCTAGAACTGCAAGCAGCAAAAAACGTACCAAATTTGGGAGTCTAATATACAGTGAAAATTTAAAAGAATACAGACAAACCAGTAAAAATATAGAAATAATCAGATAACTCGTTTTAGGTGGCTTGAAAAAGAAAAAAAGCAGGAACAAACGGCTGAACCACGACGCGCCTCAACTCCTCTCTGACGCTCGCGACTTGCTTATAATGCGCTTTAGAACTGCAACAATGTATATGAACTCGAAGTATATGCACGCCGCAGAAGGACGGACGACAGTTTGGGGAGGTCTTTCGCTCGCGGTGACAGCAGACAGAAATGACAAGGAGCGACAACCAAGAACGCTTGCTTGCTGTGTAGAGCAGACTTGAGTCGCTGTTTTACGAAAACGCGGCCCCTACCATGGAGACAATGGATGAAAGTTGAGAGAGCCCTTGAAGCAGCATTCCGAGTATTTTTCGGTTTTATTTCTCTTCATAATTAATTTCAGACTGTATTAAACTTGGACACCTATCAGTAACTTCGTCATGTGACTCTTGGTGAGCGGCACCACCATCACAGCCTAGAGAGAGCATTTGTTAAAGAGTTGCTACATAGGCCGATAGTCATTCTGACGTCACCCACTGGCATAATTTAAAGCAGTCATAGGGCGCTGTAATGAGCGCTGCCGTGCTCGCGTTGTGGGATTGCACTGCTCTGTGGCTACACAGATGCAAACAAAGAAAAGAAATTAAAAATGACCTGCCAATTTAAGAAGTTCACAACAATCCCGCGACTGCGGCAGCCCGATACGCTCCATAAGTGACGGCCTCAACCGGAATCCGCTGCAAACGTATTCTAGGACAATAGTCTCCGGACCTCGACTTTTTCTCAGAAATCAAGCATCCACGCGGTCTGCACAGAGTAGTGTTAAACTGAAATCTGCTGCCGGAACTTAGGCTGCATGAAGACAAGATTGCTGCGGTGTGTGAATGAGACTTTTATGACGGGTGCACGCACTGCATGCATACTTTTCACATCGTTGACGACACGCGCGGAAAATTCGCATTAACGACACCATTTTTTTCTTGTCGATGCTTTTTATATTTTTATTTGCAACAGATAGTCACACGTCCGTGGTATCCATATGATCCATATTATTACACTGTATTGCGTCGCCCCGACTGCTTCAAACCATGAGACGAATCCTTTAGTTTTTTTTTTTACTTTTGATTGCATGCATAAGGTATACATACAAACAGATTGAACTTGAACCCTCGTGACACTGACATAGTGACACCGTTGCAAATTCAGCTTTCTTTTTTTGTATCATGAGTACGAAAATTCAAACCCCTAGAGGAAAGGAAAGCGAAAAAGCCAGGGAAGGGAGGAATAATACGAAAAAGAACGGCATAAAACAGCGCGCATTGAAGGATTTCAAACTGTTACACACGCTGCAGCGCGCGCGTGTATATATACTATTCGCGTCTCTCTATACCCCGGCGTCAGCGCGTATTTGTTTTCACAACACTCGCGTGCTTCGCTGTTGCAGCCCGGCGCGCCGCCGCAGCTCCGGTTTTTTATTTCTTACTCTGTTCTATATTTTTCCGGCGGTAGATCACTTCCCTCCCTGGCGCTCGTTCTCGGAGCTCACTCATAAGGAACGGATAGGAATTGTGCACATATACACGGTGTAGTGAATCCTAAACTGCGACTTCGTGCACGAGCGCACGTGTGCGTTGGTGTGTATTTTCTTCCTGTCCGCTGTTTCTGACACCATACGCAGCCGACACAAATGGAGTATCAGTTACCCTCTTTCTTTAAATAATTTACTCATGACGATATTGTTTCTAGTCGCATAGATTCCTTTAATCCTGATCCAACGCATCGTCAGCCGAGCAGCAAAACCTGTAAACATATGACTAACCAGACACGTATACAAGACCCCCCCCCCCCCCCCCTATGCCTCCCCGAATACAAGTCCACTCCCCCCTCCCTGCACCCCCCCCCCCCCCCCGGCAAAAAAAAATAAAGTTCTCGGCTACGTGCCTGTGACTAATGCAAAGCTAATCGTAACGTTATGTTAAGTAGATGCAGCATTCGGTCGCTTAACTAACGTTAACATCAACCAACGCTCTCTCATGTGCAGTGTATGAACGCTCCTCTTAAGTTCCTCTTAAAGCCCAGCTCCAAAAATGAAGCAAACTTTTCTTAACCGCTCAAAGGATTCCAATTACGCCAGCGTGTGCCGTAACACACATCGCAACTTCAGGCGCTTTCGAGAGTAGTTTGGAGCCGAACAACAAACTATTCCCGACGGCTGTAAACATTAAGCAGCTATAGCGCTTCAATTAAGACCGCGTACTTTCAAAGCGGCAAGTTTTCAAACAATTCTATACATCCTAAAGAGATAGGTATACCCACGAAAAGTTGAGGTGGAGAAGAAAGCATTTCACACTACTGCAGCACGGACTCGAGAAGAGTCAGAGACCGAAAGAGTCGAACGAAGTATATATAGGGGACGCGAGCTATGCCGCTTCGTCGACTTCACAAACTCAGCGCGAGCACGCAACGCTGAGTTCACTTGTCATTTCACTCTCGCCCCAATCCACGGCTCGGGTCTTGGGTGCTCGATGTTCCGACAGACAGGCCGCGGGTCGAAGGTGACGCGGGCTACAGAGTGCCTCAGGTTCTTCCGAATGACAGAAAAAAAAAAAATCTGTGTCCCCTCTTCTTCTTCCTGAAGCCCGCCTTCCAGCTAAAGGCATGCCACACGAAGTTCACCTTTCTCCCTTCACCTTTCCTGCTCGAACTCTCCCGTTACCGCGACCCCCGAGGCAATTTTACTAAACAGTTGGGTGAACACCGCAGCCAGTGATCCTCAGCTGCATGCCTTCTCCTTGGAAGAGCTAACTCCTCTCCCATCGTACCACCAAACAGTGAAGAATGCCGTCATGTGCATAGTAAGACCCCCTTACACTATCTCTCTCAGAGCTTCAGTACGCGCATTCTTTCGTCATTTTTTCCCCATTGTGTAGTTTTTAAACCTGTTCATACGTGATTGAGCGGGCGAGGCGGTTCGATGCCTTCGCTCTGGGCGGCTTCTGGAGAGAAGTCGCGCTCGAGTTTGACTTTCCAATGAAGATTAATTACCAGAGTCAGTGTCGCTTAAACGTGACGCCAGCCTCGAACCGTCTCTCACTCTCTTACAGCCTCCTTCTGCCATCATTCAGGGCAGGGAGGAGGGTTGGGGAAAGGTTGGTGGCAGGTTAGGGACAGGTGGGAAGGGTGGAAGAGAGAGAGAACAGAAGATGCTGCGTCGCGTGCTCTTCCAGAAGCGTGGCACATTGCAAACGCTGGCTTAAACGCGGACAGGCAAACATCCCCGGCACCCAGCAAACATCCCCCGGCGGCGTTTTCTGGTGGCCACGACCGAGCGTACTCAGCCTGCGGGCCTTCTCGGGAACTTTCATCCAATCAAAACAGAAAGTGACAACAAGTAAACAAACAAACGCCGCACTCGTTGTGCGAGTCAGGAATGCCAGGTGTTTAGATAGATTATACAGTGCTTTCACTCTATGGATCACAACAAAATCAGCACACTCTCATAAGCGACCTCTCAGGTGGTTTTCTTTTTGTTTTTGTACGTAACATTACACACGACTCCGCAGTATGGCAGAATCAAAGGCTTCCACATTCAGGCTTGGACATGCGCATACAGCGCCGTGCCGTGGCCACGGCGGGAGCTATAAGCAAAGCGTCAGAGGCGTCAAACGATCATGCAGGCGAATGGAAGGTTCGCGTCCATGCACCAATTAGCGCCGCGCGGCAAAGAGGTACGCTAGGACGTCACGTGATCAGACAGAAATCGAGGAGAGAGCGACGGAGCCTCCGGGCCATTCTGGCGGTGGTGGCAGACAGGGCGTGCTTCGGTCGCT
This sequence comes from Amblyomma mixtum, assembly GCF_055824585.1. Classification (NCBI taxonomy): domain Eukaryota; kingdom Metazoa; phylum Arthropoda; class Arachnida; order Ixodida; family Ixodidae; genus Amblyomma; species Amblyomma mixtum. The sequence continues at coordinate 62,346,074 of NC_143019.1, forward strand.
AAGGGTGCGCACAAGTTTTAGCTATTCGTCTCATGGCGCTAAGTGGCTGCTGCTGGATTCTTACACTCCTTTATACTGTGCGCTGAGGAGTGAGAAGCATCGCGGATCAATAAAAGCGGAGAGAGGCGAGAAAACACGGCGGCTGCGCTTCTTCGTTGCCGACCTCTCATTTTTCTCTTTGAGGTTAAGCGCGGTTGGAAAAGTTTGCGACCCTTCGCTTGGCATTCGCCCCGAGCGCTTTCTTGCACTCCGCGATTGCTCATGTTCCTGTATGACGTGCAGTGGTCGGCGTGCTTGAAGTTGAGTTTCTGTAGTTACCAAGTGTGGGAAGTTTGCGTCTGACTTTTTCCGCCGCAGTTCTCCGACGGTCCGTTAACTTATCCCCGTATTCGTTCGTTGCGCCAAAGGAGGTCGGTGGGTGTGTTGTACGTCCTCGCGTGCTGATCTCCCTTCTCCAAAGAACGGGCGTTCAGTACCATTTTCGCACCTTTCCGCGGTCCTCATGACGTGTAAGCATCAGTATAGTAGCGATATTAGTCAAAGTAGTAGTAGTAGTAGTAGTAGTAGTATCCGTAGTCACAGTATTATTATTATTATTATTATTATTAGTAGTAGTAGTAGTAGTAGTAGTAGTAGTAGCAGCAGCAGCAGTGGCGGTAGTATCCGTAGTCACAGTAGTAATATTAGTAGTAGTAGCACCTGTATTAGTAGTAGCAGCAGTAGTGATGATAACGGTGGTGAGGTGTTGGTGCTACTAACAGTTGTAGTCGTACTAGTTATGGTAATCGTACGAACGGTATTAGTACTTGCTGCAGTAGCAGTAGTTATAGTTTAGTATTTGCAGAAAACGCCGCTAGCCTTAAAGGAAGGTTGGCATACATGTATGTCCTCTGCATAAAGAACGGATCCTCAGTGCTACTAGCAGTACTACAGTCGCGAAAGCAGCAGTAGCTGTATTCGTTGCGATTCTTGTAGTAGCGCAAAAGTATACTCGGAATAGTAGTAGCAGCAATAGGCAGTACTTCAAATAGAACCAGTAGTAGCACCTGCAAGTTCTAGTAGCTGCGGTAGCAATACAATTTCGCGTATTTTAATGAATCAGAGAACATCTGTAAGTTTCCCGGTTCCATTAGCCCTAATTACTTTGCCGGCGAATGCTGCAGACCTATAGGTCATATAGCAGTTAGACCACAGGCCAATTTCAGTGTTACCGTTAACGATATCGCATTTAACCACAAACGATACGCCAACGTCCTAATTCTCATGCTTCGAATTTTTGACATACCTCAAAGCTCCTCCTTAACGATCGTGAAAATTTATTGTTGTGGTTCATACCGAAAGGCATATCGTTAGACCAGTGAAAAAAACGAGCAGTTTTCAGATGTATCCATCGCAGCACCATGGTTCCGTACAAAAACGTTGGAAGCTGTCAAAGATATTCACAAGAACATAAATGCGCATGAGCTCGCTTGACAAATTCATCACGCTCAAAGAATGCGCCAAACACCTTTTCTTCCTTAAAGCGTGCAGCGCGCGCATCCATCGCACCCCGCTCTACCGATGCCATTTGCCGAATGCGGCATTTCGTTGCCACAATGACACGCAACCGAATTCAACGGACCAACGCGCCCTACCTCACCCAGCCCTTCGACGCACACAAACTACTCCGCCCCGTTACAAGAAGGGTACGAAGGCCGCGCGTTCTGGCCATGCGTAGCCAGCGCCCTCCAGGGGCATACAATGCAACGCCTCTTTAAAGCCGGCAACCGGGAAATAAACAAAAATAGGGAAGAACGCTCCCGAAAATATAAAGGCGCGCGCACGCAACGGAAGAGGGGGCAAACACGCGTGTGCGTATTGCCGCAGCCAGAACAAACATTTTCAAGGATTTCTCCCACATCATTCATAAATAGACTAGGGACAGATTAGAAGGACGAAAAAAAAGAGAACGGGGAAGAAGTGGAGGACGTAAGGAATTCAAAAGCGAGAGGACGCGTGGCATCCACGCGAGCGAGGTCCAGCGACGCGTGTCCAGGCTTAAAGGGGGAAAGGAGATTTTTCAAAAGCGAATTTTTTAATAGGAAGCACGCCCGAGCACAAACAGCCAAATAAGTAAACCAAGGAAAGCAACAGAAGGGGGGGCGGTCAAAGCGAGGACCGCTAGCAGCCAACAAGGAAGCCAGCAGCAGTGGCGTTTTGTGGTCCGTCCCGGGCTCTATTCACCCAACCGTCCCTCACAGTCCAGCCGGCACGCGAACTCACGGACAGAGCGGGGTTGTTTGTGTTTACAAAGGCCCCTTCCGACACCATCACCGCGAGGAGGAGGGACGGGGGACGCCCGGCAGGGAGCGCAACAAAACACCGGCAACTTTCCCCACATGGCCATTCTTTGGTCTCCTTTTTTCCCCTTTTCTGTCCGTCCCTCTGATGCGACCGGGAAGGGGTGTCCTAGTGAGTACCCTCGCAAAAATTGACGCAACTTTTACCTCCGCCCGAAAAACGTTTGCCCCGGAAAAGCATACACGCCACGGTCCACGTTTTGACCTAAGGCGACAACATCTTTATGTTGGTTTCTTTGCATGTTTCCGCTTTTTTTTTTCTCAGTCTCGTTTTGTCTCGGTCGCTTACTTTCTTCCCTTTTCCCCGTTTTGATTCTCGGGCGTTTAAAGCGCGTGCTCCTTTTTGCTTCCTGGACAAAAGGAGCTGGAAAAGGGCTCCGCCCAAAGACGGGGCGAAGGGAAAAGTGAGCATCCCGAAGGCGCGATCTTAACGTCTACAAACACCCGTAAATAGTCTCCCTCTTTTATGTTTTTATTCCTGTTTATTTTTTTACAATGCGACCTTTCACGCTTATTTGATTGTGCTTGTGCTGCGGAAGATGTGTTATCTGCTACATTTCGTGTCGCATATCAGCTCTCGATCTTTGAACAATGGCCACAACTCTTTGAGGCGCGCCTGTTGGACCACCACGGAGCAAGAATTTATTGCTTTTTATTGCAAGAAAATTTCATGTTTGATTTTCAGACACTGCAAAGGAATAACTGTAATTTTACCAGAACGACTTGGCATAGCCCAACATCACGTGACACGGATCACCCAGCAAGGTTTCGCATTTTATTGCAGTGAGTATTGGCAGCAGCAACTTGTTGTTGAATTAAACAGTAAGCTGGGTTGCACTGTGAACAAAGATTTTGCTGCGGAGTTCCTTTCCACTCTGTTTGGTACATTGCTTATTAACCAAATGTGAGCAGATCCGTCATTGCTAACATTGTTCTGGTTCGAAACAACCTAAGCGAAAATGCAACTTACTTCTAGCAGTAAACCATCAATGGCCACAGAACAAATCAGAACGCGCCTATACAATTCAGTAATAACACCCCTTCAGCCTCTTTCCGCGAAAAAAAAAAAGAGAGAAAATTACGGTGCCTGCAAGCAGCCCTTGATTGACTTAACGATGAAAACTTGTACGCGTGCCCTGTAAATGCTGGACTTACTAAGTTACTCCAAACATTTTTCACCGAACACGAACTGCCCGGTTGATTCGACAAGCTATCCCTCAAACTTTAAATTTATTTTTCCCTTTACCGAACACACTGTGACTTAATTGATATAGTGAACGAGCTAAGTGCTTCATCAATTTAACACTACAGCTTCTGACGTCTCTGGAAATCATTAAAATAATGCCGAACTTTCTTCTCCTAAGCGTGTGCCCTTAGCTGCGTTGAACTTAGACATATTGCGAAGGGCGATCCGAAGCCGCATCGAAGGGAAAGAACTTCGCCTGCAAATCAGCTACCGTCACTGCAATCTCGCCCTTGTCCGAGACATTTCTGCGGCTCACATTAACAACGAAGCGCTTAAAAAGCACATAAAGCAAATAGATATTTCGAGCAGCTGCAAACAGGTACCGATGTCTAATGCCCTCACATCGCAGAAAGCATTCGCGTACAGGCTGACAAGGCCTCAAAACCAGCCGCCGCAATGGCATCATCTGAGTATGAACACACTCGAGGCCCGAAAAAACAAAACTCGACAACGCAAAAAGGGTTGTCGTCGGTCCCGTTTCGGTCGAATTGCTTCGTCCACATCCTCAAGAGAAGAGAAAAATTAGACATTCAATCTTAGTCTCATTCGAAAACAATTTACGCAAGCAGCACATTAACAAACGACCCACGGTGTTCTACATAGAGAGGGCAATGGTAGACAAGAAACCACGAGAAAATGGGGGAAAGGCAGCGAAAGCAACTCAGAACGAAGGAGAAAATTAAAAGAAGGAAAAGCGACGTAGGAGGAGTGACAGTAAAAACCCATTGCAAGCAATCAGCCACTGGCATTCGTTCTCTCCATAACAAAAAAACTAGAGAAAGAACAAGCTGCCACTGGGCACAGAAACATAAAGGATAAAAAAACAATAAAAGCTCCCCTCCCCCACGGGCCTCCACCCTCTCTTGTCCAACCCAATGACACACTGTCAGCCAAAAGCTGAACTCTCCGATCCCTTCAGGCCACCCCATACTCACGCGGCGTTGCCAGTGCTTCCCACTCCCTCTCTTTTTCGTCTCAATTTCTTTCTCCCTCCCAAGTTTCCCCGCCGTCACTGAAGAAGGCGGACACGAACAACCCTCGCCTTTTGAACCCCGGCCCTGACCACCGTCCCTCGCAGTCTCCAATGGCGGAGACAGAGGGAAAGAGTTTCAGGCAGAGACATACACGGAGGCAGAATGCCTATCACCCCGAACGTGTCCTGCCCCACACTTCCCTTCTCACCCGAAACACACGGCACAATCAGCCGTACTTTTCAAACCGATCTCACCTCACCCCTCAACCACCTCCGGCTCGTTCCAGCCGTTGGAGTGTTCAATTTCAATTTTTTTTTTCTTTTCCGCTCGCCATCACTCAGTCGCCAAAACTCTCGCCGGTGGCGGGTTCGCACAAACGCATGACCGCGCTCATGCTCCTTTTTTTTTGTGCTAATCTCCACGCTGTACAAGGCTTGCGAAGCGAGGGAAAGAGACGACACGACAAGCTGTACAAAAGGCATGAGGGAGAGAGTGAGAAAAAGAGAGAAAGAGGCAGCGGCGCGGGCGATTGCTGATTGGTTCGATTCCACGTGTCGCAGAGAAACAAGGACCCGCCCCGCCCGTGCTTCAGCAGCGGCCGCAGCAGTAGCTAGACACCCCCCTCTTCCTTCCCTCCCCCTTCAACCCCAAAGCTGTTGTGCGCACCGACGTGTCACGCAGCAGGGAACGCAGGGGGGGGGGGCGCCGGCTGCTGTTAGTGCGGCGACGAGAAGGTAAAAGCGCACACGCGCACACACGCACACACACACACACACTCTCGGGCAGCCAGCGCGCATAGAAACGAGGGCGGGTAAGGGATTCCCGAAGCCAGTTGGCGGCGACGGCCAGGCGACGGTAGGGTTGCTGCCTGCCTCGCTCCACTGGGAGGTAAGGGCACCAAAGGGGAGGAGAGGAATAGAAGGAAAGGAGGGACAGACGACACTGCCTGCGGCGAGGAGGAGCATGAGGAAGAGGTTATGTAGTAGGCTCTCTTCAAGCGCCGCGCTTTTGGCGATGGGGGAGAACCGTCAGTAGCGCACATGCTGTTGTGCTTGCGCTAGTCGTCGCTGGCGTCACACTCACAGCGTGCCGTCGTCAACACCACGCTCGGTGAACGAGACTCCGTTAACTGCCACCCAGCGCAAACGCATGAGCTGAAAACTGCCGCTCGTTTAAAAATTGTAATAAAAAAGAGTGAAAGAAAAAAGAACGGGTAGAGAGGGAGAGAAAGCTACATGGTGCCCGCCTCTGGAAAGCGCGAAGCCTCTCCTTAGAAGGCCCTGTTTATGTATACATTTATTTTTTTCTTGTTAATTATTTCGCAGGCCTTGGAGAGGGAGGCGGGTTAGGTCCCGCCAGCCCCGATTCGTGCAGGTACCAGCTTCACGACGGATCGTCGTACACGAAGGGAGCCATTCGTGACAGATCTGACGGTTGCTTTCCGTGTGAGCGCTTATCTGCCGGTGTAGTGTCGTTCACGTGGATTGTGCGATGCCCAAGCCGCTGAATACATCCACGGACGTTCGCATCTCTCTACTGTTGTCAACGGTTGCTCCGGGTGACGATGACAGCTCTATCCCAAGCAGTTTTCAGCGACGGATGGCGACTTCCCGCTCAGCGTAGGCAGTTGCGTGGGTAAACTGAACCCCAGGACAGTGCCAGGAACGTGTACGTGAGGATGTTGTTTCTTGACGGAACGATGCTGGCCGGACAAGCCCCAGTGCTGGTATATGCAGCTGACTCCAATGCACAGCGAGCGCTGACGACGGATCAAGCTTCTGCTCGCTTCCTTTGCAGTTACGGGAGGAATCTTGCACCCAAGAGCGTTTCGCAACTCGTGTACTTTCTGGGTACAACTCTGCCGTCACAGATGCACCTCTGAAGGACACCTCGGTCGCCACAGTGGATGACCGATGTTTCTCTTTGCACACGTGCCAGTGTGTTTTGTGGAAGAATTCCTTTTCATTGTGCGCATACAGCACATCAGTTTGTGATTAGAGGCGTGGAATAGTTGCTGCTGCTTCTAGGCTGTCGCCGTCTTGTCCAACCAGGCCTCGACAATGGCGGCGTGATGCATGGAGGCGGTCTTGTGCCAAGTCGCAATTGGCGAGCTGTGCTCCCATGCCGACCCCATGTGCGTGCGTGTCTGGTAATGCGTTAACCTTTTCTTTCCTGTCGCTTGCTTGTTTGCGAAGCGGATGCGTCACGGAGTGAACGCCTTGGCAGATATGTCCATTGTCTCTCCCTGTCCGTTGGACTGCGCTTTTTTAGTTTTGTACTTTGCTTCAGATGGTTCGCTCTTCTTCCCCCATGCTGCGCAGGCGGCGACTTACGCCCAAGTGTCGCTCGTTTTTAACCCCCGTTGACAACGCGGAGTTTTCAGCTTTTAGCTGTCTAAAGTTTTCTTCTTTTTTCTCTCTTCGGCGCTTCTTTCTTGATTTCTCTTTTTAGCTGTTCGAGGAAGAGGACTTTTCAAAGGCGCGCTGTCGGGTCGGTCATACGTATACGACCCAGATGGATGACCCGTTGAAAGCAGCTTCGAGGCAAAACAAGTCGAATGCGCGCCTCTCAACCAGTGAGCATGAAGCGGAGGACAAAGGGAACAAGTAAAGAAGAAGTGGAAAATGTGAAAGTAAAGTCGCCGATTCGCTATGACACGCTGCGCTCTTTCAAAATGGTGCGCATGGATACAGCAGTGTAATAAGGGAGTAATTACTCATTGGCATCCACCCAAACGCAGCCATACGGCTTCAAAGGAAAGCTATACAGCTTTCTCAGAAACTTCGTAGTTAAAGAAAAATTCGTCCTAGTCCGGGGTTCGAACCCGGGACCACCGATTCACCGCAGCAGTCGCTCTACCAACTGAGCTAACCGGGACGGCAAGCTTATGGTAGGGCGAGAGCGAATTGATCAATAACTCGAAGTGGGAGCAGGGTTGGAACAGGGTTCCTTTGTAGCCGTACGGCAGCGTTTGGGTGGATGCCAATGAGTAATTACTCCCTTATTACAAATTTACTCCACCTTGGGGGATTCTCCTAAACATTTGACGATACAGCAGTGTGTCGCTATGCATAGATATAGCTATGTAGGTATACAATTATTTACAACGCACAGGACTAGCGAGTTATACTATACAATTGTATATGCAAGCAGTATATACAGTCCTTTGTGTGGGCTATACGAAAAAGGAAGGGAATTAATTTTTCCTGTTCGAACCAGTACGCCTACAACTCTAACGTCGTATATAGATGTGACCTAATTATATGTGGCGTGAAAGTAACTGCAGTTCGCATATATATGCACATCGATTGACGTCGCTCCTTTAAAATTCGGTTGATTTGCCCATGCTTCGTAAAAATAGCGCTGAGAAACTTAAAAAAAAAAACTTTTCAGAACGATTATCAAGAGTGGATCACTAACGAATTGACTATTTTAACATATAGTAATTAAGACTTGTGTCGGTGCTTCCGTATCCCGAAAAAAAGAAAGGAATTCTGTTATGTCCTGTGGTTTCACGGAACCAGGAGACAGCAAGGAAAATGCAAGCGTCATAATACGAAGCAGACGTGCACGCACTTGCACAAAAACTTAACCGAATGCTGAACATCGTGACCAGCGTTCTACAACCAGCAAAATTGAGCTTTGGCTTAATTATTGCCATCATAAGCTAAGTATACTGCTGGGCAAAGGTCTGTCCCAGTGGTCTCCGAATATTCTTCGCGTCCGCCACGGCCATATTGCAACAAATTTCCCAATTGCGTCACTCCATCTCTGACTGTTTGACGCCTCCGGTTACGCATTGTCCTTCACTTGATGCGCACTCTGACTCTGTCACATAGAACACCGGGTGTCAGTGTTCCCCCGATTACATGTCAAGTACATTTAATCTTTTAGATTTTAGGAAAAATAGCAGCCAAAACTTACGTCTCCCCGTAAATTCACGCATTATCTCTTAATGTTGCGTGTATAATTTCTCTGTCCACCACTTTCAGCAGATGTACACAGCCTTATTTCTATAGCCCTGTTTCGAGCCCCGAAGCTTTTTTTCCTGTACATAAGGCGGGTATACATTTACATGGACATCGGCTATATATATGTTTTCCTTCAGAGCGAAATGGGTAAGTTATTGTGAATGGTTCAGAAGAGACTACCAAACGCATTCCACGCTCTATTTGTTCACCAGATAATTAATTTTTCATGACTAGCTGAGTCTGCCGCGATTGGTATAGACAGGCGTGCTTCTTCATCGACTCTGTACTAATTTATTACCTATCGCGAAGCGCTGCTGCTTAGCAGATTTTTCTCAATTATTTAGATTTTTACGCATATTATTCTTAAGTATCAATCCAGTGAACTTCGCAAAAATATCTTTACTTATCAAAGATATAAAACGCTTTTACGTTTTTACGGTCATTGCGGCGAAGTGGCCGTGTGCTTTCGATTTAAAAATGAGCCTAAGACAACGAAAAGCAACGAATGAACACTACCCATTTCGCAAACAAGTTAAGCGCGCATGCTCAGAAAGAAATACCCAATCGTTCTGTTATTAAATGCGCATGGAACTTACAGGCGACTGTGGGTGATTTGTTTGGTATAATCTTGCCCACCGCGCGAGAAAAATGCTGCGGAAATGATATACGTATCAGATAAAGACGAAAAAAAAGGGAAATACCTGTGCAAGCGACACAGAAATGCAGTGGCGAGATTTAAGGGAAAAGCGAATGAAACGCGCATAACCGAACAAAATCCGGAAATCAAAGATGAATTTACGCATGCTTTAGCATGCAATGCGGCCTCATTAGCAACAACAACTTGCATAATAGCAAAACATAGCAAACAATTATGAAGTTACGTACATGCATGTATATTAAATAGAATTCAGCGCAAAAAAAAACGGACAAGGGACGAAGTAAGGGACACAGAGACGTTCACGAGCGCTCACGAGCGTTCACGAGACGTTCGTGAACGTCTCTGTGTCGCTTGCTTCGTCCCTTGTCCGTTTTTTTGCGCTGAATTCTATAACATGCTTCACCAACTAGCCCGGCAGTTTGCTCTCCTGAAATGCATGTATCCCTCATGTAATAGCCCATTCCTGGGGCATTTGAGGTATTGATAATAAATAAATATATCGTAGCGTATCCGGTCCCACATGAACTTTTTTAAAAATTCTGTTAATGTATCATTTCATCAGTCCAATTCGGAGCAGAAAAAAAAAACGATTTGCGTGTCAGCAAGCTTTAAAGCGATTGTAACATCCATTCGCACATCCATTCGATTGTAATATTAGAGCGCGTTCACAGACCTAGGGAGTATATTCCCTCACATATCGTTTTTCGCGGTCCGGATTCGAACGTTCAGGCTCCCCGCCCCGGGTCCCCCCATTTGGGCGCCGCTGTCTGAAATGAATCACGATAGGTGGCGCGACCTGCCGCGAAAGCAATCCTCCTCGAAGAGAACGCGCTCTCTCGTGTTCTGGAGAGTCGCGAGGGGTGCTCGAAGAAGAACGTTCCGTTTTTCAGCTCCTCTCTAAGTGATGACTGAGGTATGAAGAATATTTTTGCAGTGTATTGCATGATTTCCTTAATTTAATTTTTGAATGTAACTAAATGCGTTAAATTAAATTTAATGAATTCATTAAATAAATTCATTATAGTTTACGAGCCAAAGCAATGTTGTGTTGGCGAGATTTGCTGTACAGTGTACCGAAGAATCCGCGTTAATATCCATCCCACAAAGAGCTCTACAGCATGCGCTGAAATCGCAGTTCACGGGCGCCTTTGCATTTCGGTCTACATCGTAGTGTCGACAGTGAGGCGCCAGCGATTTGGTGAGGAGAGCGGGAAAAGCTGAAATGAGTGTGAAATAAACCTCGGCTACTGGTTTTGAGTAAAGTAAATAGCGCGAGGTCTCCTTAAATTAACAATGTTTAGAGCCGCCGCGGTGGCTCAGTGGTTATTGTGCTCGGCTGCTGACCCGAAAGACGCGGGTTCGATCCCGGCCGCGGCGGTTGAATTTCTTTGGAGGAGAAATTCTAGAGGCCCGTGTGCTGTGCGATGTCAGTGCACGTTAAAGAACACCAGGTGGTCGAAATTTCCGGAGCCCTCCACTACGGCGTCTGTCATAGCCTTAGTCGCTTTGGGACGTTAAACCCCATAAACCAAAAGCCGCCGCGGTGGCTCAGTGGCTATGATGCTCGGCTGCTGACCAAAAAGACGCGGGTTCGATCCCGGCCGCGGCGGTTAGAATTTCTTTGGAGGAGAAATTCTAGAGGCCCGTGTGCTGTGCGATGTCAGTGCACGTTAAAGAACCCCAGGTGGTCGAAATTTCCGGAGCCCTCCACTACGGCGTCTGTCATAGCCTGAGTCGCTTTGGGACGTTAAACCCCATAAACCAAACCAAACCTAACAATGTTTAGAGAGAGATTTCCAAAACAAAGAATTTCCCTTTAACTCCGTTCTACAAAGTACCGTAGTATACTTCTCCTCACTACAACTCTCTTCCAGCAACGATAATCAGTTGACAGTATTTCCTGCAAATCCTGGATACAAATAAATCAATTACGAAGCTTTCGGCCCTGGCGCACATTTTTTACACATACGTGAGCCCATTGCCTTTGGCGCTCCAAACCATGCAAGAAAGAACAACAAATAAAAATTCACGCCCGCATTCAGTGGAGTTACCGTTGACTATAGGATGAGTACAAACCTTTGGTGACAGTGGCAACTTTGTCTGTTTTGTCTTTTCTTTTCTTAGAAATGAAGATACAGAAAAAATTATGTTTATAAACTATGTTTCATGACGTCTACAGACTCAGCCAGGTATTACGTCTCAGATATTCTTGCAATGTTTTAAGAAGGTTTTTATAAAAAGGCCCGGGAGTACGAAAAAAAGAAAAAAATAGAGTTTTGCATTAATGAAGGTATTATTTGGTGGTTAAATGCACTTACTTTTTTGTTCATCGCCACGCTCAAACAATAACAAAGTACAGTCGTGGCCAAAGTTCACGGGACGCGGGTTCAAGGAAGAAGAATATAAATGTGCAGACGGACAAAACAACCTTTTAAAGAAAAAAGCCTTCAGTAACTGTTGTGTCCCCTTATTGCTTTTGTGTGTGTGCGCCCCCTCCTAACGACCACTCGCATTCCCCTCCTAACGACAGTTCGCATCCTCCTCCTAACGACCACTCAATCCTCCTCCTAACGACCGCTTGCCCCTCGTCGCACGCTGTCACCAGATGCCCCCCCACGGTGCGCCCCCGCACCCTCCTCCTGTTCTGGGAAGCCACTCCCTGCCGTGGACGCTTCTCGACTCCCTCCTTTCTTCGGGCGACCAGTTCGGCTCCTGCCTCGGTCGACGCTGGTCGCACCCTCATCGGCTTTAAATAAACGAAGTCTTAAAGTACCGTGTGCGTCTTCGCTGCATTCAACACAGCGACCGGACACGACAGTGGCGACGAGAAAGTGGATTCGACCCGCGCTACGCAACGCTATTGACAAGCCATGGCTACGCGAGGGTTTCCCAATCAGATACCAGAGTTCAACGGCTCATCGTGGTCATCGTGGGTTGGACGCCTTCAGTTCTACTTTGAAGCTAACAACATCACAGACCCAGCCTTGAAGAGGGCCAACCTGCTGACGCTGTGCGGGGAGCAGACCTACGATACTGTCTGCGCCCTTATTCAGCCAAGCACACCAGCGGCAGTGTCTTACGACGACATCGTAAAAGCGCTGCAAAAGCACTACGACCCAAGGCCATCCGAGGTCTACAGCCGGGCTCGCTTCCAACGACGAGATCAACTGGGAGGAGAAACTGTGAGCGCCTACGTAGCCGCGCTCAAGAAGCTCGCTGCCGACTGCAATTTTGGAACGCTGTCGACAACAGCTACCGGGCAGGAGGGAGACGCAGCTTCTTCTGCTAACACCACCATGCTTCCCTTGGACGTGATGTTACGCGACAGATTTGTGTGCGGACTGAGTGACGAGTCACTGCAGCAGCGCCTGTTCGCTGAGAAGGACCTCACATTCAGCAAAGCTTACGACATCGCCGTTCGAGCGGAGAGCGCCGGTCACCAGCAGAGAGGGATTCGCCGGAACACCGAGCCGGTACACCAGACAAGCAACCAGGTGCGCAAGCCTTCTGTTGTTGTAAAATCGGTCAAAAAGGCACAACGCTGCTGGCGGTGTGACGACCAACACAACCCCCAGGGATGTCGATTCCAGTCAGCCACGTGTAATTTTTGCCACAAGCGAGGGCATATCGAAAGAGCATGCATTACGAAACGGAGACTTGCCAAGATAAAGTCACCTTCCCAGCCTAATCACAGCGTCAACGCCTCAGAGAATACGCCGCTATCTGATCTCCATGGAACAACATCAGCAACACCATCTGTGTTGTACGACCTGAACACCATGAATCTCGGCACGCGACCGAAGATTTTTACAGAAGTAAGCGTACATCACCAGCTGATTAAGTTCGAGGTGGACTCCGGCGCAGCCTGTACTCTGATCAGTGAGGACACGTTCCGAACTTCATGGCCATCTGACGCACCCGCCCTGCAACAAGACGACACGCACCTGCGAACGTGGTCAGGACAGAATCTGCCACTATTGGGCTCTGCCAACGTGCAGGTTAACTACAACGGCCAGACCCATACGCTACCTCTGCTTGTTGTGAAGGGCACAGGATCAAGCCTTCTAGGGAGAAATTGGTTTTCTCCACTAGGCGTGATGATATGCGGCATACACCAGACGCCGAGCCAGAACATGGTTGAGCAACTGCAAGAGAAATACGAAAGAGTATTCTCGGAAGAGATTCCAGGAAACGAAGGGCCCCCGGTCACACTGGAGTTGTTGGACAACGCGCAACCCAAATTTCTGAAGGCCAGGCCGGTGCCGTTTGCTCTCCGAGATTCAGTTGAAAAAGAGTTGGACAAACTGGAGCAGCAAGGTGTCATCGAGCCGACGCAGCATTCAGAATGGGCCACACCACTTGTCGTAGTTCGCAAGAAGAACGGAACCATACGCCTCTGCGGAGACTACCGGAGCACCGTCAATCTTGCGACTAAAGCGTCCTCTTACCCGCTACCGACACCTGAAGAAGTATTCAGTGTACTACGTGGCGCAAGAGTCTTCAGCACATTGGACCTCACCCAGGCGTATCAGCAGCTGAAGGTGAGCGAGTCAACTGCTGAATTATTGGCAATTAACACACTGAAAGGCTTGTACAAAGTCAAGCGACTGCCTTTTGGCGTAGCTGCAGCCCCGGCCATATTTCAAAAATTCATGGAGACAGTGCTTCAGGGCATCCCAGGAGTTTGTGTCTACCTTGACGATGTCATCATCAGTGGCACTTCCACTGAAGAGCATGCAGTGCGCCTAGAGCTCGTTCTCGAAAGGCTAGCAAACGCTAATTTGTGCATAAGCAAATCGAAGTGCTGTTTTGCGGTGCCAGAGGTGCAATTTCTGGGACACCGAATTGATGCGGAAGGCATTCACCCTACCGAGGACAAAGTGCGAGCGATCACAGAAGCACGAGCTCCAACAAACAAGCAGGAGCTACAGGCTTTTCTCGGACTCTTGACGTTCTACGACCGGTTCTTGGAACAAAGAGCTACCGTGGCCAACGACTTATACCAACTCCTTCGGAAAGATGTGACATGGACATGGTCGCCACGCCATCAGCAGTCATTCGATGCCCTGAAAAACCTGATTCGAAGATGTACAGTCCTCCGCCACTACGACGAAAGGAAGCCTCTGCTTTTGGCTTGCGACGCATCACCGTACGGAGTCGGCGCGGTTCTATCGCAAACTGACGAGCAAGGAAGGGAAGCTCCCATCGCCTTCGCCTCACGTACGTTGTCGCAAGCAGAACGCAACTACGCGCAACTTGACAAAGAAGGGCTAGCCATCGTCTACGCGGCGACACATTTTCACCAGTACATTGCCGGCCGGAAGGTGACCTTTATAACCGATCACCGACCGCTATTGGGCATTCTGGGACCACAAAGGCCTATGCCACCAACTTTGTCTCCGCGAATGACACGTTGGTGCATCAAACTCTCAGCGTACGACTACGCTCTGGTCTACCGCAATGGGAGTAAACATCAAAACGCCGATGCGCTAAGCCGTCTGCCACTAGACGCAACTGTTGACGAACCATTTCCACCAGGAGACGTTCTGATGTTCGAAGCACTGCCAGAACCTCCGCTTACAGCAGGCACAGTTGCAGCATCTACGCAGAAGTGCGCAGCTCTCCGGCTAGTTTACACAGCTGTTCAACAAGGCAACGTGCATAAACTCAAAGGGGACAACTTCGACGCTTACCGCAGGCGAGCTACAGAGTTGAGCACCCATCGCGGCTGCATCATATTTGGGTCCCGAGTTGTGATGCCGAGAGAACTACGCGCACAAGCTATGTCTCTCATCCACGCCGGACATCGGGGCATCGTTGCAATGAAAAAGTGTGCCAGAAGCTACATGTGGTGGCCTGGCATTGACAACGACATCGAAACAGTGGTGCGAGAATGCAAGCCTTGCCAGAGCAGCCGGAGCGCCCCGCCGAAAGCTCCTGTCCCAGAATGGGAAAAGCCAGACACACCATGGCACACACTGCACATTGATTTTGCAGGACCAATTGAGGGCTGCACTTTCCTTGTGGTCGTAGATGCCTACACAAAGTGGCTTGAGATAAGGCAAATGGGACAGACGACTTCGGCAGCAGTCATTGACAACCTCCGATCACTATTTGCAACGTTCGGCCTGCCGCGCAAGGTAGTGTCGGACAACGGAACACCGTTTGTGTCTGCGGAGATCCTCAAGTTTTATCGCGACAACGGGATCTCATCAGTTACATCGGCCCCCTACCACCCAGCGACAAACGGACAAGCCGAGCGCTACGTAGCCGAGCTAAAACGCGCCCTTGAAAGAGATCAGACAGGCTCGCTGCAGCGCCGCCTTGCGCGCTTTCTCTTCAAGCAGCACACGACGGTTCAGAGCACAACAGGCGAGACCCCCTCGAAAATGATGTTCGAGCGTGAAATGCGAACCCAGCTCACAGCCATCCTCCCCGAGCCAAAGGCAGAGACGTTCCGGGAAGAAAAAGCAATTCCGCGCTGCGGCACGCTTAATGAGGGGCAGCGCGTCCTCGCCCGACAGTTTCTGAAAAAGCCACGCTGGGAGGAAGCTACAATTGTCAGACGCATAGGCCTGCGCTCTTGGCTCGTCAACATACATGGCACAGTAGCACGCCGACATCTCAACCAGCTGCGTAGATTTACGACGCCGTCTGAGAGCTGTCCGCCAGCGGAGAGAACACGTGCACCATTTTCCCACATAGCCTGGCACCTCTTCCCGGAAGAAGAGACTTCGCCCAGGACAGACCTAGGAGACACAGCGAACAACAGCCAGCCTACAAGTGTTTCTCCCCCGAGCGCACAAAGCCAGCGCGCCTCCACGCGTGAGCGCCGACCCCCTGCACGATACCAGGCAACTTTCTAAGGGGGAAGGAAGTGTTGTGTCCCCTTATTGCTTTTGTGTGTGTGCGCCCCCTCCTAACGACCACTCGCATTCCCCTC
The DNA here is from genome assembly GCF_055824585.1 of Amblyomma mixtum. Classification (NCBI taxonomy): domain Eukaryota; kingdom Metazoa; phylum Arthropoda; class Arachnida; order Ixodida; family Ixodidae; genus Amblyomma; species Amblyomma mixtum. The sequence continues at coordinate 62,362,205 of NC_143019.1, forward strand.
CTAACGACAGTTCGCATCCTCCTCCTAACGACCACTCAATCCTCCTCCTAACGACCGCTTGCCCCTCGTCGCACGCTGTCACCAGATGCCCCCCCACGGTGCGCCCCCGCACCCTCCTCCTGTTCTGGGAAGCCACTCCCTGCCGTGGACGCTTCTCGACTCCCTCCTTTCTTCGGGCGACCAGTTCGGCTCCTGCCTCGGTCGACGCTGGTCGCACCCTCATCGGCTTTAAATAAACGAAGTCTTAAAGTACCGTGTGCGTCTTCGCTGCATTCAACACAGCGACCGGACACGACAGTAACGAAGAAACACCCTAATCGAAATCAAGAGGAAGAAGTGGCCTTGGGCAGGGCATGTAATGCGAAGGGGAGATAGCCGCTGGTCCTTAAGGGTAACGGATTGGATTCCAAGAGAAGGCAAGCGTAGCAGGGGACGGTAGACAGAAAGTTAGGTGAGCGGATGAGATTAAGAAGTTTGCGGGGATACGGTGGTCGCAGCTGGCACAAGACAGGGTTAATTAGAGAGGTATGGAAGCGAAGCTACGAGAAAAAAAAAAATGATTTTTTTCTTTGCGAATCCGCATTCCAGAAACTTTGTCCACTCGGCTAATTCTTTAATAGTATCACGTGAGCGTCGAACAAACGGCCGCGCAGAGCTATGTGGCGAAGCGTATCGGTGAAACTGCCTGCAAACGCCAAGCACTTCGAGAGCATGCGCGTATTCCCTCGCGTTTCGCCGCCTCGTTTCTGCAAACACTGCTGCATACAGCCGCTTGTTCGATGCTCGGATGACCGTTAACGAACTGGCCGGGTGTACGCCCAGGTTTACGGCAAAGTGTTTGCATGAGAAACACACCCACTCGCCATGTTCGCGATCAACCATTTTGCCGCCTCTTAACTTTCTCGTAAAGTGCACTGGCATTCGGTTAACCTCAATACATGTCCTGCAGAAAGTTAGGCGGAAAATGTTTAACAGCAGATCCTTTCTCAAAAATACTCAGGAGTCAGGGTCCGCGCGACGTATAGAGGAGTTCGTGGTCAGCACCCCTTGAGACTGCAAGCCACTGAAGAGGTGCGATAGTTCCCCTTACACTCTTCACATCATAAGCGACTGCGCACACGTTGTAGCAGTGCAACATGTAAAATCTCCACGTCCACGCGTAAAGAGAACATTGGAGTAATTTCTTCAGCCCGATGTCACGACTATAAGGAGCCGATTTCGCGAAGTTCATTTTGTTTTCGTTTTCACGCTTATTAAACTACCCATACTTGACTCACATCACTTCTATTTTTTTTTATCTTCTTATTGTTGCCTTTTAGGCATGGTTGCTTTCACCTCCAGTCTTGAATGACGCGTGGGCTTTGAAGTCATCAATAAATTTGATCACGTGAAACCAGTTATGTAACGCAGCATCCGGCCACCTATTGTCACGAAATGGCCGAATTACCAACGTCGCTTCAGTGCATCGCGTCACGCTCGTCGCCTCGCTATAAGTACGCTGAATTAGCGAAGTTGTCATGCAGCCACCGAATTCTGCACGAGTGACACTCAGTGAATTGCGTGAGAAGCTGTGCGATTACCTACACGAGTCGAGACAAACGTAAACAGACTGACGGTGCTGCGGCCTAAATGCGTTCAATGCGGCTAGAGGAAAATACGGAGTACCCAACGCTGATGCATGACATGCTCACGCATGTACATATGGCTGCCAAATAGCAAAGAGATATGAAAAAGGCGGCGCTATTATGACGAACCCGAGCTCCCTGCTCCATGCAGTTCTGGCGCCACTTGAACGCGTATCGTGAACGTGTAAGGCCTCACTGAGTGGAGCAACAACAAGAAAAAAAAAAACCCACAGAACACTCAATCCACTTTGCGTGCCCTATAAATACATTATGTATCCTTTAAAAACTTGCTTATTGCTGCTCTGCTGACCAGGCGTGGCTTTCTACAGTGTTTTCTGAAGAGTGAGCTAAAACGTATACATAGCATCGTACGCTCTCTCTATTTGAAAATTTGTTTATTTAGCATAAAGGATGAAATACGAACGCACAACTTCAGAGGCCAAACAAAAATTGTTTAAGGGACCCAACCACTGTAAATAACACATGTCATGAGAAGATCGCAGTAGGCACTGAACACTTTTGATAACATCAAGTAAACAAGAACACGGCTGTGACTTGAGTCGTTTGTACACAACGAGGCCGTTGTGTCTACGTTTGGTTTATGGTTTGGTTTATTGGGGTTTAACGTCCCAAAGCGACTCAGGCTATGAGGGACGCCGTAGTAAAGGGCTCCGGAGAATTTCGACCACCTGGGGTTCTTTAACGTGCACTGACATCGCACAGTACGCGGGCCTCTAGAATTTCGCCTTCATCGAAATTCGGCCGCCGCAGCCGGGATCGAACCCGCGTCTTTCGGGTCAGGAGCCGAGCGCCGTAACCACTGAGCCACCGCGGCGGGGGTTGTATCTTCGTGCTGGAGCCGTTATACCACGAATAAATGTTTACAGGATGCCAAATAAAAGCCGTTATTTAATTCATTCTAACCCGTTCCACTTTTCGGTGCTCGTGCGGAGTGCTTGACAGACCGCAACCCGAGCGGCCGAGCATTCCGGATCCCCGCATGGATGAAAAACGCCGGCCTCTGCCGTCACGTTGTTCTCGGGATCTCCCTTATCAACGACGCCCGGGGTCGGCGGCGACCAAGAAAGAAAGAAGAGGGGGGGGGGATATCAAGAAGGAGGAGGGGGAATCCTGTCCGCGCTGCTTCTCAGGACGCCGCCGGATGCCTTCGGAAGCGGAAGGAAGTATGACCGGGAGGAGGACTCGGCGCCGGAAGCTGGCCTTGGCGCTTCCGGTCGCCGCCGCAGCCGCTGCTCGAGATCGCCCCTGCCCTTCCCCCTTCTTGCCCGAAACCCTCTCCACGAAGACGCCCGCGTGTCCCGCCGCGATATCTCGCCGGTGACATGGCGCTGTACACGCACAAAAGAGACGCAGACCTCTCGACGATGTGCCTATTGACTGTTGGGTGTTACAAGAACGCGCCTGCTGTCGCGTTCCGTTGGTGCTCTGCGAACGCACACGAATAACTCTCGATAATTTGAACTCGAATCAAACGACCAACCATTTGTCCGAGTTACATGCGGAGTCCGAAATAAGGGGAGCGTTTTTAATGCACACGGTATTGACAGGCCCAAAGCGCAACTCCGAATAAACCGGAAGTTCGAATTAGGCGTTTTCGAATTATCTAAAGTGGACGAACAGTTTGTTCCAATTGCGTGCGGAGTTCGCAATAAAGGGAACATTTTTAATGCACATGATGCATTGGCACGTAGTGGTGACTGAAGTCCGGCGAACAGGAACTTAGCGAGAATGTCTTCGAAACAAAACTATTCGGGCTGACTTGCGCCCGCAAAGAACCGAATCACTCGGCGGCGGCGTAGGAACAAGCGTGCTCGGCGGTCGTCGAACAGACCGACCGCCGCTGTCGGCCGTGCTCTTTTTAAAGCTGATAGCGAACATTCGAGATAAAGCTTGGAAAGTTAGTAGAACATTCTGGCGCGAACTAGAACTGGCTCCGCCTGGATGCGATCAATCGAGATAAATCTAGGCGCGTCTTGCGTCACAAACGAAGCGATAAAGCGGCGTGTCGGCAGCCTTGAAGCATGAACAAACAAACAAACACTACAAACAAACGCTACAAAAATTTGGGGCAATATTGACGGGCCCAAAGCCTCACTTCGAATAAACCGAAAGTTAGAGTTAGCCGTGTTCGGATTCTCTAGACTGCAATTATGCTGAGACCAAGGGGAAAAAATGCAAAGACGTGGTTCCCCGACAGTGCTACTGAATACAGATGATATGTTGGGATGATTATATCACAATGTGCTGAAAATTTGGCGGGCACCGAGAAGATGCCTGCCCGTGTCCGCCTATGCCGCTATAGGTGTAACGCTGGCACTATGCTGAGACAAAAGAAGACAAAAATAAAGGTTTCCATCACTCCCACTGTATAGTTACAAATACTTCCACGGGGAAAAGAAGGAATAGCATACAGCAGGTGCACAAAAAGCAGTTCAGGTGTACAGTAGGCGCACTATGTGCACTATGTAGTGAATAGCAGGTGCAGTGAGTACTGGACCTAGTACAGTTATACCACTAGCCAAATAGTAGCCAGCGCCGCTGCACGGACAAGAATGGATGGCGGAATCGAACTTGAACATTGCCTCTGAAGAGAGCACAGTGTTCCGACTTTCAATGAGCTCAGTTTAAGGCGTGATCGACGTTTCTCCGAAAATACCCGTTCGATTATTGTGTGTAGCTGGGCCAAGCTGGCGAAACATTTTAGACGAGTGGACACGAAACGATAAGATAGGATGCCCACCAAGCATTACAATCGACGCACTAAAAAAAATCAGTCGCTCCCTATTCAGATCATATATTCAGTGGTGTCTTTCAGGGGCTTTTTGGGAGTCACTGTAGTTTCTTATACGGGCGAGCGACCTACCCCTATGGCTCAGCGACTATCACGAGGTCACGGGATCGACACCCTCCACTAACGGCACCTTTCTCTTTCCTATTTCACTCCCATCTTCATGAATTCCCTTACGGTTGAGTTGAGGTGTGCATCAAGATGTGAGACAGTTACCGCAACTTTCATTTCCTGATAACCAATCATTCATACCAAAAATAGAAATTCTCATAATTCCGCAGCCATTACGTATGTACAGTCGCGATCATAATGACCTGCAACGCTCTTGCGGCCACATTCTCCTTTCTTGCGTTTGGTAGAAAATGAATACGCTGTGTTGCACTATACCAAGTACGCGGGCACGCTGCTCGGCAGCTATGTACAGAACTTTGCAGCAGCGGACGACTCGCATTGCCTCGTGACATCAGCTCATACCCCCTGATGCGTGTTGCAAGTCATACTGCGCGCGATAGTACACTGCAAATACCACGGGATTTTTCTTTTTCGTAAATGTTCCCGTTGCCTGTTTCCGTAAACGAATGAACCTAACCAAGCCCTATATATGTAAAAACAACTACGAAAACTTCGCGCCAGATGTAAGCGGAGCATCATGCATACGATCCGCGACAAGAATGCGCGCCCGTTTTTAAGCTTCGCCGCCTGAGAGGGAGCACTTGTCTGCGCCGTTGTTTTGAGGAGGAGGAGGCGGGGAGAAGGGGAGATAAAGAAAGAAAGGCGCATCAAAGAGAAGAAGGAAAGAGAAAAAGCGGAAGACAAAGATTGAGAGAGAAGAAAGAGGTGCAGAGAGCGCGCGCAGCGGCTCGGCGATGGAGCCGTTATGCGGGTCGTTTTGTGTGCGGATGCAGCAGTGGAGGGGGGGGGGGGGGGGGGGGACAGTTTCTGCGGAATGTGTCCACGCACGGTCCTCCCGTCTGGGCTCTCTTTTCTGCGGTCTAGGTCTCTGTGCGGGGCTTCGCTCTTCTCAGAAACCCGGCCGGAGACGGTGGAGTGGCGTTGGTCACGACGCGCCTCGGGCGCCTCAGACTTTATTGCTTTGATTATTATATTTTTTTTGCAGGCTCACATGCGTCGGACTTCGGCGGACGCTATAGCATGCGGCACACATGTAACTGTGACAAGACTGGATGTCCCTGGTTTCCTTGTTATCTGATTAGGGGAATAGGGGGGGATAAAAATTAAATGAATTTCTCAGAACTGATTGGTTTAGTTATGAACGAAAGTTTTGCGATGATTGATCGGCAAGAGAAAATACAATAAGGGAGTAATTACTCATTGCCATCCACCCAAGCGCAGCCAGACGACTACAAAGGAAAGCTGTACAGCTTCCACACAAATTTCCTAGTTGAAGAAAAAAATTGCTCTTTATTACAAATCAACTGCACCTTGAGGGTTTTCCCCTAAGCACTGAACCAAAACAAAAAGCAACTAGTCCACCGAAAAACCTGGTACCACGAGAGGAGGCGCATGATCGGATCGCTGGAACGAAGAGCAGCTAAGTCACCAGGCACAGACCCAACTGACCCAACAAGGATTTTTCTTTTCGCTGACTCCTGTCCCGTAAAGCGTTGACCTTTGCTGTATATAAATATAGACACTTAAGACTGTTTAGATGTGAAAATGCGAAAGCGTCTCTGGGTGTACTGACACTCGTCCACACATATACCACCAACACACAGGCGCAGGCATGACACCACCGGGAGCTCTGTACGACAAACGGTTGCATCACAATTTCGGCCCGAATGCTGTCGGGAAAACCACATCGAGGTCGGCCAGTGGCGAGTATATATAGACGAACGACACGTATAGGATAGTCTGAAGTGGCGGTGCTCAGCCTTGCTGTGCGCAACGTACGGTTGCTTGATGACGTCACCCTATTTTTCTTGCCATCGCTAAGTTTTTCTGCACCATCTACGAACACACACACTAACACACATGCCGCCGGCTTTTCTTGTAATGTGACTAGTAATGCTTTCGCATTAAAATAAATACCAAATTTTTTGGTGACAGTTTCAAGTCACCTGTGTCGTATGGCGCTAGTCTTGCGTGGATCGCATGAATTTAGATGCCAGCCAAACGAATTCCTTTGAGAGTGTGACTGTCTTTATTTGACCTCTACCATGTAAGGTGGCGGCTGTGTTGGAGCAGCGCCCGCGGCACAGCTTACCGAAACGAAAAAAAAAAATTCTGCAAAAGAATCTTGTTTCTTGAGTTACGCAAGGTGGTTCGGGTGTAGGGTTTCAGTATAGGTCGAAAAGCCCCTCTAGGCAGACACAATGCTGGCGCAACGTAGTGTACAATGTTACTTGCGAATCATTTTTATCACATTAACGTGCCGGTATAAAGCGGTTTACAACGGGAGATAAGAGTTCGCAGAATCGAAGGTAGGTGAGGTCCGAAACCCCGTCCGATTTCGATGAATCGCGCGCCTCGTCGAGGAACAAGTGCGCCTTCTCGGCCACGGGTCTGACTAAGAACAGTGTCGCACCACGACAAAATAATAAAAAAAGTCGGCCAACCCCGCGTTGGACGTGACGTTGGACGTCATAACTTCTGACTGTTGGACATCCCCAGTCTGGCAATTACCATAGGCATCCCCATTTCCTACCCCTAGGGCATCAGCACCTTGGGCATTATGTTGTGCATCAGCGCAGATGACTAGCTATAAATTCTTTGCTGTTCACAACTTGTCAGAGTTTACGTGCATTCTGGGCTGTGCCACACAAGCTCAGGAAGTGGTCACTGCTGGCATGCCTCTGCCCAGGATTCCACCTGGGAGGGCAAATAAAAAAAATTAAAAAAACATAGGATCCATCGCAAAAACGTACAGAACGGCATCAACTCGCAAACACTAAGCGTGTTTACGCTTGAAGACGTCCAGGCACGAACCTTTCCCTCTCTCTCTCTCTCTCTCAGGGCACCTCTTCGCATGCGCTTGTGTGACCAGGCCGGGTCGCGAACGCAAGCGCGTGACCACTCCGCGAGGTGACGATTTTGCACGGTCCTCGGACGCGTTCGTCCACGAACGGCACCAAGAATACGAAGAAAGAAAGACCGGGGGACACGCACACACAAAGCGGGAAGATGATGAAGTACGGCCAGAAACGAAGGCGACAAAAGAAAGCGGTCAGCTCATCTCCTCTCCTTTATTCTCGGAGCGCGATAGTTGGCAAGGTCAGGTCGCCGAGCCGCTAAGCCCAGCTTCAGCCCGCTGGTACACCGCTGCTTCTGCTGATGCAGTGCTGCGGCCCAGCGCGGCTTCGAGAAGGATCGCCGTGTGTGGACAGTGCGTTTTTTATTCTGCTTTTCTTTCTTCAAATCCAAAACCCGCGCCGGCATGCGGCCGAGTGCGGTTTTCCTTTATTTGGTCTAGGAGTCGCGCATATGTGCCTATCTTTTTTTTTTTTATTATTGAGTTATTTATGAAGTCCGCTCGCGCGCTACGGTCTTCAGCTCTCCTTCTCGCCCAAGCGAGCGGTCGCGCGGCCAGCACGAATCGGGAGAGGAGGAACAGGAAAGGAGGTAGACGCGAGCGGCGAGGCACCGCAGATCTTCGCGCAGGACGGCCGCACGTATAACGCGTACTGTTTGTCGTGCGCAAACTCCAAAGGCTTCTTCTTCGCCCGCAACCGCACCGTTGCTGAAGAAGATGAGGGCCAGTTGTCGTCGTCGTCGTCTTCCCCTTTGAGACGCGTGCTCTGGTCGTCGGTCTTCGCGTTTGCACGCGGAAGAGGCGCGGTCGACCAAAGTAGAAAAAAGTAAGTTGATGTATAAAAAAATTATTATACAGAGTACATGAAGAACGAGGAAACGAAAAAAAAAGACAGCACAACAGAAGCGAGGGCACAACTGACCGCAACAAATCCTCAGCAGGAGGCGGTGTGAAGGAGGAAGGTGCCGTATCGCCTCGGGGACATGAGGACCATGCAAGCAAGGCGACCTGGTCATTCTTCCACTTTGTGTACATGCCACTCTCACTGCGGACAGCGACAACAACGACTGTCATTTAGAAGACGGCCCAACAGTTTTCAGCGAGTCGACTGCGTGTGTTGGTATAAAAGTTATGGCAAACAACTATTCCGTCAGCGCCGGCAATTAGCAGGGTTCATGTTTAAACTGCTGTATACGAGAACGGGAATACGTCGTCCACGTCGGGCGAGGAAAGCAAAACATAACGTTTAATATACGTTATCCCATAATATGAGCAACATATTACGTAATCATTTATTTGCGCGCGCGCATACACACACACACACACACACACACACACACACACACACACACACACACACACACACACACACACACACACACACACACACACACACACACACACACACACACACACACACGCACGCACGCGCACACACGCACTGCACACACACATGAACGGACGTTCAAACACGCTTGCGTGTGTTCGTGTATAAGTAACCTGACAGTTCAGATAACCTAGCTATTTATCGTCTACAGCATCGAGTTGTAGGTTAAGCATCGCATCGGCCAAGATACAGCCTCCAGCCACCCATGAAGAACTTGCTGGAGCCGCTAAAAGCATGTTAAGAGACAGGTGAATAAAAAAGAACAAAAGTGTTTTAAATCGCACTGGTTTCGGTACTTCTTTTCTCCGAACATAGACACTCACTAACGTGATATAAATAAAACCATCCAATTTCTTGCGAGTCATAAAAGATGACTTTGAGTGTGGAATGAGTGAAACGACTTAATATTGAACGTATGCGTTGGAGCAATAATTCAATGGTGCGGAAGTCATTGAAACCAGAGGCGCCTATTCCACTGTCTTCCTAGCTTCCTGTGGCTTCCTCGGCTCTGTATGTCAACCATGTATACCCTTTGCGTTACAACGATGTGCATTCATTGATAAAATCTTTGGACACCAGTGCACGACGCCGCCAGACGGTTATTGAGAGAACAGCAAAATGGGCACAACAAAAGCAACACAAACGAGTAAAAAAAAAGGCAGTGCAAATGAAAAAAAAAATAGAGCAGCGAGACGCTCCCATAAACAAGAGAAATAATATCCCTTACCTCAAGGAGAAAATTCTGGCGCGATGTATATCCCTTCATCTTTTACATTAATTTCCTCTTTACCTTTGAATCGTTTTTTCGCGAAGGCTTCACGCATCGAAAAGGAAGCGTTTACCATGAGACGGGAGCCAGAAACGATACAACTTAGTGTCGCCATTGAAACGTTCACCGATTATTGCTTGCAGGCTGCACAGAAAAAACGGGAAAGTGAACGGCGAGAGAATGTTTGAATGAGGAGGAGGCATACGTTCCCAAATAGAATCGTGAAATTCGCGCACGTCCTCCCAAACTGCCCGATACCCAACACGAGGAAAACAGCCATTTTTAATGGTCTTCTTTCTTACATTTCCCTTACTGCTTTCTGGCCTTCCCTTTTTCTTCCTTCTTCCCATCCCTTCCTTCCTTCACTGCTCCCTTGTTTCTATTCCTTTTCCCTTCCTTTTCTTTCTCTTCACTCTATGTCATTTCCTTTCTTTCTTCCTTGTTGCTTTCTTTCATTCTTTTCTTATTTCTGCGTTTTCTTGCTGGCTACTGCAGCGGTTCTTGTTCCGCCATTACTGCTGTAGTTGAGTGCATATTTCATTATAATTCTTATTAGATATTTTATAATAATCTAATCGAGATATTTCAACAAGTATAGCACTGTTTGTTTAGGTTGATCCCCCCTTGCTTGCTAGCATTTTGCATGGCCGGCATTCGTGGAGCACCTAATAGCGGAACCAACTCTATGAAGGACAATAGAAAAAAGAGAAAAACCTTGACGAACTGTGTAACTATAAACGGATGTCGACCTTTGTGTGCAGATTATGACTGCGAATATTGTTTTGTTTTTTTATTTCACATGTAATTTTGAAATGTGTTTGGTGTTCTTGACGGCCAGAATGGCCAGCGTGCTTCCTGAATGATGATTCCTAGTAACTTACTCGTCAACTTCCACCTAGTCCTATCCGTTTTCACTGCGACTATTGGGTGGCCCGACAATAATTTCAAAGCACGTAGCGCACCCGCTCTCTCGAAAGTGTCGTGCCCCGGGTTCGGCCACATGATCTCACAAGGCCGCAACGTCGATTGGACACTTTGCTCTCTTCACCGCGCCAGCACAAATTTACTAAATTTACCAGCTCCACCTGCATTTACAACCACTCTTAGAAAACCCAATCGCGTAGGCTATTCCATACAAGAAAAAATTTTGGTTCTCTGACAGTATATGCACAAAACGAGGTCTATTGGCTCCATAGCCACGTTTTTTTTTCTATATATATATATACCGCTTGGTTTCCCTGAATGGTTTCTATCAGCTTTAATAAAACGCACTTCTGCCCTCTTTCCACTGATTCATCGGTCAATTCATCGGTAAGGCTCTCAGTTAACCACTACATTAACTTTGCACCTTTATCATCTACAAGAAGTCATCACGAGCTAAATTTAATACCGTATTTTGCACGTACTAATTTGTTCAAATTCAGTTTTTTTCCCCGTTCAATAGAAGCCTGGAATTCTTTACCTGGATCCATTCGTTCATCTCCAGTTCAAAGTTTTATAACTGCCATGGAAGACACATAATACCTGAATATTCCGACCGTGCCATTAACAGTTCCTTTTTTGTTTGTTACTTTTTGTGTGTTTTGAACTTCATTGTGCTCACTTTGTACATATTGTTGTATTTTGTTACCTTTAGTATTTTGCTTTTTGTTTTTTTCCCCCTCCTGCCATAGCGCATATAATTGCGCTGCAGTATGTATAAATAAATAAATAAAAATTGACATAACACTGATAAAGTAAGTCAAATGACATTGATTCACTAGTTCTGCTATTCCACCCTTCTATCCACTGACTGAATGACCTAACGCAGAAGAAGCACGTTAAATGGCATCAGTTCTCTTGTCCTGTTATATAGTGTATATAGTTTAATTGCCGGCCATCTGGTATGCGATGCCAACATCTAAGAAACCGGAACATAAAATAAAAAGGGCTCCCTCTGAAGTTTGAGGTCCGCGATAGACCCTTGCCACGTGCCGAGCGCTGCGTGCGGGTGTCTTGTTTCCAGCGAGGAGGGGTCATGGCACTTACGTAAACACGCAATATGTGCCTTGACCACGTGCCCCGACATTTTAATCACTGGCACGCGACTCAGAGCAGCTCCAGGTATTGTACATGCGTTGTCGGCGGGGGTGCGCACCGGCTTGCAATTTCTTGCGGAACCGATTAGGAACAGCACTGAGATGACGATGGTTACAGTTCTGTTGTTTATTTATATTTGTCCCCTGTCCCCGAGGCATTATAGAGGGGTTTTGGTCAGTACACGAATACAAGAAAAAAAGGAAGCACGCAGCATAAGAAACAAGTGCCGATATAGTTTGTATGTAAGGTATGGGATATACATGAACCAGGCGAATAAAAGACAATGCAGTTGTACTCAGCAGATTAAAGAAAACGCTGCGTAGAGAACACATTAAGCGCGGCGTAAATACATATAAGTGGTCATACAGTGTAATGGTAGCCACGAAAGCACTAAAATTAAAGGCGTATCGAATGTTGGTGAATGGTCCTAGCAGGCGTTTCCGTTTGAGTGATGTGCCAGCGATATGGATTGCGATCATGATTAATTCAGTTCAATTCACCTTTATTTTAAACATTTCACAATGTTGACGGCCACCCAGGCAAAAAGCTGTAGCAACAGCTTGACTAGGCCTGGAAGCCGGCGGCAGGCAACAGTGACAGCAGTACAAAAAAATTATACACAAGATATTAATTGCTATCACATTTCATCGCGGTCACATTTTGTCACAAATTTACAAAAATAAGAGGTGAAGTAAATGAATCAAAAAGATATTGAGATGTTATACAAAGGGTAGGGTTAACATGCACATAAAAATTCCAAAAAAAAGCGATAATTGCACATATGAGAGGTTAAACTACCATGTGTAAATTTTTATTGTACATGTTACCGATTCCGATTACCACTAACAGTCATTAGTATGAATGGGAGATGGATGTAGGATTTCTGCGTACTTGTTTTCACTGTCTCAGAAGACATTGCGTTTGCACTAAACAGAGAAACGCAAGAAGACAAGAAAGCTAATATGAAACAAGGGCCTTTGAGAGACTGGGGTAGATTTACAGAGGCCTCGTGAGACCACCCCTTTTCCCCCAAAACAAGAAACTTTACGCACGAAGACCACGCCAAACCGCATTTTCAAGCCTAAAAAATTGACAGACGATTACGGTAGTCGGTAATGCAAAATTTGAGCGCATCTCCGAGATCCTCCGGGATCTTCCCGTGGCAGCCATCTTACATGTGGCATTTTGCTCTGATACATACTTTGGACAACCGGCTACGCCGACAACACTGACGACGACGCGGAAAAGGAGGAACGGGAGTATGAGAGCTGCCCTCTAAAATGTAAAGGAAATACACAGCTCAGACGAGAACGCCGCCTCCACCTCCAAGAGTGACCCATAAATCTGGCCCCGTTGAGAGGTGATCTACTCTGTGCAAAGTTACGTCGTTAGAGCAATTTTTTTGCAAAAATATAAGGCTATTAGCGACAACATAGCTTTTCATCCTTATAGTCTTCACCTCGCCCTGGCATTCCAGCATTTTTTCCCTCTTTCACTGTAAACGAAACTCTCAAATGAAAGGGAGACAAATACTGCGTGGGACAGAGCCTCGTGTAATTAGCTCTGCCCACGTCCCTCTCACTTGAAGCAATCTGAGTGGGCGAATTATCAATTTCCGCTCTGTGGGCGAAACGTTTTGAATCCCCGCAGAAGCAATAGGACACGCTCCGCGTCCAGAAATTCGGCACCGTCAACACAGGTTCAGTGACAAAAGCAAGGTGTCGGCTTGCCAACAATCTCCTTCCGCGATGGAAAATTATTTATTAGCAAAAAATCACAAGGCGTAACGGGAACGAAAGGAAGCTATCGCTGTGTACGTTCATACCGCATGTTTACAGAAAAGTGGTGCCGGAAAGCCCAAACTAAAGAAAAGAAGGCAACAGCTGCCAACCTTGTGCAACCAGAGTTCCTATACATTTACTTATTCTTAAGCTATAGAGTGCTTCTAACACGAGGAATAAAAAGCGTTATAGCTGTAATGCGCGCTTCGCGCAACTTTCCGCTGTCCGAACATTAGCGGCCCACGCATCGTCGGGAATTCGAAACGAAGGCTCGCACGAACCTTCCCGTCTTACCGCAAGCGAGTGTTGGCGTCGTCTACTGGAATGACGTCGCAGTGTTCCAAAGCTACCTGAATGCTGGCGTGATGTGACGTCACACCGGAAGCCGTGCAGGCGTCAGCCTCGCATAAGGACGGTATAGGATCCGAATAAAGGATGTTGAGAACTGCGACTGGTAGAGCCCATGTGTTCAATATGAAAGGAACTATAACTAACCGGTATGCAGCTATAGATAATACATACTTGCCGAAGAGTATTCTATAGTTCCTTTTTCTTTTATTAGATAGTAGGTCTCGTTTTGCGTACAAAACGCGGACACAAAACCAAAAGAAATATACGGAACTTATATTGTGCAACAGTACTGCGCTGATGCCAAGAAAGGTATTCTAAAGCGACCTAAAAGCAGAAAAAAAGTTTGTTCCTGAACGCGGATAATGAGTTCCGTTTCACAGTGAACGAGGCTGTACGTACATCGAACTGAAGTCGGACCAGTGATGCCTGCAGAATCCATCTTAGGTAACACTGCGCGGCTGGCAATGTTCTCAATCCCATCGCGTTACAGAAACGCCCCATGGCTACAGAGTTTTACGCGATCCATGCCTCAGAAGCCCGGTTTATACAGAGTGTCTCCTGCCCTCATCATCAACTTTCAACGGCCTCCATTCCAAACTCTTGCTTTTCCACTCACGTGCTCAGGTTGACCCCTCCGCCTTTACTCGCAAATAACGTCTCGCACTCCCTCCTCTTCTTCGCTTCTTCAATAACGCTCTGTTTTTTTTTGTTGATGTTTTTTTTCCCTCAAGAGAGACGCGGTCGTGCTAATTGCCTCCCCTCACTCCACACCCGCTTATGTGTCACGGCTGCACTGTTCACTTCATTCCTGCGTTTGGCTCGACTCCAGCACTTCCGGAAGTCAGGCTTTTCGGAAAGTATATCCCCGTCGCATGCTCTCTTTTTCTTTCTTTCGCATCTGGCTTTCAAGCTTCCAGGGTTTCCTCATTTCTTTCTTTTTTTATTCCTTGGTCACGTGTTCACTCTTGTGAGCAGTGTTCGAACGTTGACAACTGCGCCCCATCAGTGCATGCCATATTTGCTCGTAATTACGCATCAGCAAAGCAAGATGATGATGATGATGATGAAAGCAAGCTGTCTATAGTCGGATACAACTTAAGTCTGCAGTGAAGCTCCGCCCACATTCAGCCTCTGCGCACAGAATTCCTCCACGACGAAAAAGTAGTCCGTTGCTTGAAAGTTTCTTGTTACCTAAACAAAAAGCTTATCACTAGAAAAAAATTATGAGCTCTAGAGTTTTGAAACGTGGATTGTTTGATATCGTCAAACATTAAAAAGCTGATTTCGTTTACTTTTTCGATTGGCCAGCGGAGTAATACAGGACGCCGCGGACCGCGGCCCAGTGTTAGCAACTGCTGTTTTTTTAAGTTGTATTCTAATATAGGCATATGTACTTCGCTTCTTGAAAACTATATAAACAGCAGTCTGTATCTAGACAACTTTGGTGGACACGCCAAACTTGCGTTATAGGATTCCGACTTCGTCGAGGAAGATATCTACGCCATGATCGCTTTCATGAAATGCTCTTCAAACAAAGAGCGTGTTTAGCAGCTGCTAACCTTATTGCTGTGCAGTTAAATGTCACCCTCATAAGTTATCGTTTTCTTTCTCTCGTTCCTTGTTTCCTGATATTTCGGACCGATTCCAGGCCAGTGTCACATTTGGAGCATGTTGTCACGGTACTGTCCGCAGTAGCAGGCAAGGGAGATGTCGAAACGCCTTCTCTCCGAACTGCTTGTTCCGCTGGCGTTTCGACTGCCAAGTACGCACAGCAGTCCAGATATTAATATGGCGACGCCCATAAGGCCCTCCTTGAAAGGTCTTGAAGATTCTGCTTCGCAAGTGACGATTGCACCTTTAGTGCACCCAAGGACACTCGAACAGTGAGTGAGGCGTTTTCAATCAGATATTCTTCCAATGGGCGTAGGGGTGGTGTATATTGCTATCAAGGGTGTCGGGTGCCCTGTGGGTGAGACACAGGGTTAAGCTGGAACGCTGTTATTTCTTTCTGCGCCTAGGATCTGCAGCGTATACCACTGTAGCACCACGGCGCGTTTTGGCTGCACGGACGTGTGGACGGATAGCTGGGCGTCGAGCTTGTTGGGCTACAATAATTCTGGGTGCCTGTGTTTACCATGTCACTGCATTCAAAAGTACCTGACAGTGATTTGCCAGTAGGCGCGATACAATAGGAGAGAAAACTGGCTTTGCTTCCTTGTAAGGACATTTACTTCATTGCAGTGCCTGTTGTCTGTATTTCAATAGACTTTCTATGGAGGGTCGATGATAACGATAAATAGTGCAATGCCTTGAAGTGTTCTGTTTCTGAGTCATTTTTCCAGCATTTCAGTTCCCAAAGGCCGAACGCCAGGCCACGGGTAAGCCTGCTTCCATAGCAAAAGCAGTGGGTACCCGGCGACAAACGGGATCCAACCCCGTACCTGCCGCATACGAGGCAGACGCGCTAACCCTGCGGCCACCGCTGAAGATGGATAATCAACAGAGAACGCCTCTTGGAGAAGGCAACTTTACGAACAGCACATTTTAGTTCCGCGCTTCTGTGTGCTTTTTCTTAATGCGTTAGCACTACTACCATCACTTCAGTAAGATCTATCCATCTGATTCTGTGTGAGGTTACGTCCTCTACCCGCCCACCTTTGCCCTCACTCGTTTTCACCTTCAAGAATCGTCAACTCATTACCCAAGAACCTGCCTACAACCGCCAGAAGCTTCACCCACCACCAAACACCCGCCTTCATCTTACAGAAGGCCCCCAGGCACTACCCACCCACCTTCAGGTCCAGAAGCCGTCACCCTCCACCAACGACCCTAACTCCACCCTGCCGAATTCTCACTCATCACCAATTACCAACCTGAAACATTCACAAGACCCTGCTCACCACCCATCCACCCCTCACTCCACCTTCCAGAAGCCTACACCGCCGACAAGCCATTGCACAACTGGAACGTAAAAGCTACGGAGAAATGCGACTCAAAGCCGCAACGGGAAGGCGATCATTGTAGAAGCGAAATGTGCGACTGATATTTCTAACGCAGATTTGCTGCATATCCTCGCATGATCGCCTGTTCGCTTTTTATAATGGCAGGTAACTGCACTGACAAGCTGCACGGGTTTCTCAGTACTGGACGGGCGGGTTGCACGCGAGTAAATGCGGCACACTTAGCGAAGCCCTCCCAGCTCCTCTGCCACTCCGCACTTCATCGCCGTGGCACCGAGCCAAACGAGAAGCGACCGCAGGGCGTTCTAGCGGCGCGCCAAAAAAGCAAGAAAAGCAAAGAAAACAATGCTGCCTATACCCCCCCCCCCCTTCCCCAGTTGTTTTCTTTTCTAGCGCATGCGTTTGTCGTCCTGTTCTTCCGCCACTGACGGCCTTGCTATGCCGCGATTCCGGGTTACGGAGCGGAAATGACTGAGCACTCTTTTTTGCACTGTCCATGTTAACCAAACGCACTTCATTTTCTTTAACGTTTGCCGGTGCCTCTCGCTCGCATATTAATTTGCGAATACGCAAACAGTACTGCGCTCAAAGAAACTGATGGTCAGCCAGTTATTTCCGTTTAGATACATGAGTGTGCCATGCCCGCACTGTTCGGACCATTCTCGGACATCTTTCTTCTTAGTGCACGTGTTGACATAACGAACTGAAATATGAAAACATTCAACACGGTGCGGAATACACCGACTCTCATGACACACATTGCTGAAGCTGAGTCCTTATGTATCCTTGAGCGTCAATGTCACTTTTACGCCCCTCTTCACTCTTTAACTGCTGAAGAGTTTACGCCAGCCAACCTCCGAAAGAAGAAGGTAAATCTCACGATAACTGACAAATGACTGCTACAGTAGCATGTGACTTAACAAAACACTACTAGAGGTTATGCTTCAAGTAAAAATAGAAAGTTCAGCAAATTGTGACAACGTTTTCGCTAACCTGATGCTTGGCTAAACTACAAGAGCCTTTTTGCTGTTTTCTTATTTGCGAAAATTTACTCGCTGACGCTATAAGATGACGTCTTAGAAAGACAACGTGTGAAGGCCTCCATACTGATTCCTGGAGTAGCTGAGGTAGAGCTTTTTTGAGCCCCAAAACACGAGTTCGTGAGCATTTTCGCATGCACCTCCATCCAAACGCAGCTGCCATCTTGTCCAGACACCGATCCCGCAAAATAGTACACTGCACCATGCAGACAGCGATAGCTGACAAACCACCGTGGCAGGTTATTCGCAGTCTCCGTAGAATGAAAATGAAAATTAAGACTTCTTAGCGCAACTAACGAAGAAAGATTTATGTGTGGACAGCAATGAAATTTAAATGGACGGATAGAGCTAAAGGGAGTGGTTCGCCCGAGTTTCGAAAGCGTGCAGCTATATAATTGCCACCAGAACAGTTTTATGTTAGATTCAGTAAAACTTCTTGCACAAATACGTCAAAGATTTTTAAAAAAGCTGCATAAACTGCCTCACAAAACTATTCTGCTCACTATATGAAATCGCATTTCCTTTCAGATATTCCTATTTCACGTTGCAAATCAAATCAAACTAAGCATTATTTTAACATCATGATGTTGAGTGGGCACATACAAAAAGCCAGAAAGAGGCTTGACGGGGAATGTGCCCCCTTCTACAGGGCAGAGGTGTTTACATCAGTGGGGTGAGTTACAAATAAACAATAAAAAACATCATGTGGTATCTGCGTGCAGCAAAGGTTAATAAATGCATAGGACCACTATACAGGCTTATTAATGGACAGAACAACAACAAAAAGAAAACAGCAAATGCATCCATTCAAATTCGTTAAGACGGTCATTTAAGCACCAAAGGAGTTATATATACTATTAAGCATTTGGGGAACCAGAACTCTAAGCATTTGGCGACCATAATTAGAGCGGGAGCGAGGTATGTACCAGTCATCGTCAGCTCGCGTAGTGTGCGGTTTGTTTTTGGGGGTTAAGCGAGCTAGAATGTCGAAAAATGTCGGTGGGTTTTATAACGACGAATTAATAACGTGTTGTAAAGTTCATTGACAGGTGTTATTCTTAATGAGGAAAAAAGCGGAGACGTGTGGCCATCGTAAGCTACGTTGGCAGTAATGCGAAGAACTTTTTTTTTCAGATTTTTCAATTTTATTATGTTTGAGAACGTTGTCGTGCCCCATACGAAATGACCGTATATTAGATTGGAATAAAACAATGAATTATATAATAACACCCTAAGCTTCTGAGGCAATAAGAAGCGCACCCTGGAGATGATCCCTACTACTCTAGAGAGTTTACCAATGAGATGATTGATATGACTATTCCAGAGCATGTTCTCATGAAATATAGCACCCAGATTTTTTATGGAAGAGACAATTTCTATTGTGTTGGAACCGAGTGTTAGAACAGGACTAAAATCAAGAGGTTTGTTTTTAGAGCGGAATATATTTGATGACTTGACGTATCTGTAGATAAATGTTTTCTTTTTCTCTGTCTTCGCGACGAAACACCAAACCACGGTCAGCCTCCCGTAAATGGGTTTGTGCCATTTTAGTAAAACACAACAAAAACAACAACGTCCGTAGCCACGACCGTTCGCCGGCTCCCTTCAGTGTCACGAGAGAGGGTGCGTTTGAGAAAGAGAGCGACCGAGGCACAGCTAGACAGGTTTGCAATTTTCCCTTCACTCGTCTCAAGTGGCACGCGCCGACCCTCCCCTTTCCGCGGCCGTTTTCACGTCGCACGAGTAGGAGCAAGCAGGGGCTTAACGCAGGCAGCGACCATGACTGCTCGCAGCCAGAGCCGCTGTTAGCGCCGTTGCTGCTGCTGTTGCTGCTCTTTCTATGCTGCTCCTGGTTCTCGCGTCTTCTCCACGGCTGGCTCGCTCAAAATGTATCCGTCTCGACAGGAAGGGGGGGGGGGGGGGGGGGGATGTCGCTTCGTCTTGTTTTGTGCCTCGCTAAAGAGCGCGAAGAGGAGTTCTCGTCGAGGCTGGAAGCGTGCAAATAGCGCGTGCGTGGTGTGATCGCCAGTTGATTAGCTGTGTTGCGTTTCGGTTTAGTTTAATCGGTCTGCTATTCAATTCAATTCAATTATATTTAATTCAAAAGCCGTGACAACGGCCTGACGCAGGTCCTGCCCCTCTACAAATTGGCAGACATAGAGATACTTTAGTGGCACAAGTGTCTGACAGGTCAACAGAAAAAAATAAATAAAGGAAGACACAAGTATTACCAACCCTTGAGCAGTCACTCAACACACATCAAGTTTCGAAAATGAATGCGAATACACATAAACAGTAATCAAAAAACGTTAATTAGGAAAGGCTAAAAACATGCCACACACTTCACATAGGTAAAGTCGATAGAAATAACTTAATGTTAGAATTCGGGTTCGAAAAAAGGTACAACGACTCTTGCTCCAAACGATTTAACAAGGAGGGGCGCGTGTATGACAAAGATTCTTTGCAGTAGTTTGCTCGTGGTGTGGGCACATTCCACTTTTCGCTACGACGGGTAAGGTGACAACATTCGTTTATTTCCAGCTTCGCGATTTCCGCTAAGATGTTATCATTATTTTTTAAAAGTTATAAACTATATTGAGATATAACAGGAACTCTGCTGGATTACTTATACAGGCATGGCTAAATGAAGGTCGGGCTTCATAAAGAACCGCGCGAAAAGCGGGTATGTATTCAATTAAGCCAAAAAAGTAGGGGAAACAAGACATAACCATTTCTAAGAAGAAAAGAAAGATATATAAGCGAAACATTGATAGGTGTAAGTGACATACTGGAAATAAAAAAAGGGAAAAGGTAAGTATTACTAGGAGGGCGTCAAGCATATGTAAAAGAGCAAAAATCTCACGAAGAAAAGTTAGCACGTTGATATATCGCCGCATAGGCGACCAATTGCGCGCCAGTTGCAATGTTAATATGAGCGGCAGTTTTGACTCTGTCAGAGAAAGATGGACGTTCAAACGCTGATATAGTTTAATGAAAAACGCTTGAGCCATCTCAAAACGTGAAGAGCAGCTCGGAACTGCAATTTTTCGGAGGAGTCAGGTGGAGCGACAAACTTTGTTGATAATATTTTTGCCTTATATGCGGACAATATTTACATGCGGGCAAATTAGGTAGAATGAGTATCTCGGTGGTCACTTCACCACCAGACGGAAGGTGACCATATAAAACAAATTTGGAGCATAAAAATGCAGACAAGACACCCTCATACTTATCCCTCTTGCCCTAGTCAGCACCAATTCTCATGGGTTGCTCCACAAGAGCGATACTGCCCTTACCGAAAAAGTGCACTCGAAAAAGTGCCAATGCGCGAACTTCTTTGTCCACATTTATTTTGTGCATCGGAAACACATGAGCAACATTGTTTTCGGACAGGATTCAACGCCAGAGTCTTCATATACTACCACACAAACCCCGCTTGTGACTAGCAAAGTTCCCTACATAGGTGTCAGCGTAAAACGTTATGTTGAGTACAGGTCCAAAGAAGTCGAAGAAAAGTTGAACAAAAATTGAGAAAAAGGAACGAAAGTAGTCAGGCATAGGGCTAGAACACAAAGGTAGGGCTCGTGTGAGTACCACATCCCTTATATACTCTTCTTCTTGTTATAGACTGTATTGCCCGCTTAAAGATATTTACTTCTGTTTATCCATATTCATAGACTGTTAATTGATGAAGGTCTACTAAAAGTGTATGGTCCTAAATCGATACATTGTCCATAGAGTGTCATATATGATTTGTATTGCGTATATACTAGTCTATAGACTTTATAGACAAAATACTATTGAAAATCCATAGACTAGTATATAGGTAATACAGATCCTATTACAGTCTATGGATAATGTAGATTTTACAGGCAAAAGTCGACGCTCTATAGACAGCCTAGAGAAATTTTTTGTGAGGAAGGAATGAGTCCGGTGTAGTGCTGAGCGGAAAACGGAATCTATAACGGAGTACGAAAAATCAATGGGAAACTTTTTGGAAGAAAAGAAAAGACAACGCTTCACCGAAGAGTGAAATGCGCAGTTGATGCCTTACAACGGGCGCGATCTTCCAGTCTGCTCACGCGGTATTAACAGTTGATGCGAGGGAGTCTCATACCAGCAGAGTTTAACAAAACCTTTTCAAACACTGGAGTTCGACGTCCACACCTACAGGGCTGCAAAATACAGCGAATTTGAATGGCAATAAAATTTAGGAGCTTTCAATGCAGTTTCCTTCGTCACCGCCACTGGAGAGTGCTGTTACGCTGCGTGCGAATTGGACTCGGAACAAACCGAGGAAGTTACACAGACCCCGATATATTCCTTCCTCTGGCGGTAAGTTTTCAAACTCGAACCCACGGGTATCCGCAAGCATCCGCTGTCTGTCCACTTTCCTTCATATATACTCGCCCATAGAGAAGGAAAACAATTTTCGCTGGGACCCGGCAGTCGTGACCTGTAACGTGAGCAGATGTTTGACTGGCAGTAAACGCGCGCGCGACGGGCCCGCCCCTAACTTCCTCTTAGACGCATCTCGTCTCCTCTCCCATCCTTCTTACCCTCGGCACCCATCTCCGCTAGCGATGCTTGAACCAGCGCCACCTATTTCACTTCCGGCCTACTCACGTCGTGATCCACTCACCCAACTCACCGACACGGGCCCAAGTGAAAAGCAGGTAAACAATGAGTAAAATGCCCGACAGGGGGCGTTACTCGCAAGTTTTGGATCACGAACAGCTTGCGTCAGCAGCCACGCGACTGCCCTTCGCCGAGGCTGCGAAGACGCACGAAAAATACAGAACAAAAATGACAGCCTAAAGACTGCAGTTACGTAACTAGTGATCACTGAAGCGTGAGAGGTTTACACATCTTGCGCATCGCGTGGCGAAGGTGTCCGGCCCACCAAAACACCCTCCGGCAGTAATTGCTCCCTTAAAGCACCTATACCTGTGTTCCTTTTAGTTTCTTTGTTTCATTTTATTGCGGCCGTTATTTACTGATCCGCACCCAGTGTCTTTTGCTGATCGCATGTTTACGTTGCTCTGACGTCATTTTTTCGTTGGGACTGTGCGTTTAGTTCCAGTCGGCTTGGCTTGACCGGCGGCGCCCGTCCTGCTGCGATATCGCTTCGAACGTCGCCCAGCAGATGTCGGCCCGATCGCCGGACGTCGGGGCCTGCTGCATTCGTTCCCTCATCACTCAGGACAGCGGTGCACTGCGCAACGTGGCTTCGAGTATTTCCTTTAGTAATATTTAGCTTACGCTGAATTCCATATGCTTAGACTACAGAGTGACTTGCATTCAGGAAACATACGTTTCGTCGAGTGTACGAGGGACAAGAGAGCTTCGTAGCTATGAATACAATTACCTCCTCTCTGTCGGCAACTCCGTACGTATAGGGTGTAGCTCTCTATATATGCAAGGGAGATGCTCATATGACTAGAGTGGGCATTCATTGGTGATGACGAGAGTGGTGACTGAGTTGATCACGATGATGATGAAATTGCGTACCCTGTTGTGTCTATCAATAACAACAACAGAAAATGATGAACTAACTAGACAAATGGTTTAGAAGAACGTCCATTTGGGCTAGATGGTGCATTATTTGAGAACGAAATGGTAATAGCGCTGCAATAAGACGTACACAAGCAAGACTGACACAGGACATGCGCTATCCAGTGATAGCGCATGTCCTGTGTCAGTCTTTCTTGTGTACGTCTTATTGCAGCGCTATTACCATTTCTGTCTCAACTAGACAAACTTCCCGCTTTGCTGAACAACAATTTCGCTCACGCAGCCGTGACGTTCATATATGAGGCGAGTAAAGGTTTACTGAACGGTGGACGTTCAATGAACGCTGAACGTTCATTGAAAAGCGAGGGCTCATTGATGAGTCGTCGTCCATTGTTCGGGGAGCGTTCACGAGGTTCAGTAACACGCTGATGTGAGCAAGGCGCTCATGTGAATAATTTGAGCGCGGTCAGTGCACTGCGACAAGTTTCGAATTACTAATTCAGTAACGTTTGACGCCTCAGAGTGGTGCTTGCTACAATTACGGAGCGAACTTGAGGCCACTTAGAGATTGATTGCAGAGAAAGCAAATTGTTTCACCCTCTCTGAATTCACTCGCAGTTGTCGAGTGTAAGTTCGGGCTAGTTGTCAAAGCATGATTTTGAAGGGAGGTTAGCGCGACAAAGAAAGAACAGGAGAGGTTTGGTTTGGTTTAATGGGGTTTAACGTCCCAAAGCGACTAAAGGCTATGAGAGACGCCGTAGTGGAGGGCTCCGGAAATTTCGACCACCTGGGGTTCTTTAACGTGCACTGACATCGCACAGTACACATGCCTCTAGAATTTCTCCTCCAAAGAAATTCTAGCCGCCGCGGCCGGGATCGAACCCGCGTCTTTCGGGTCAGCAGCCGAGCACCATAACCGCTGAGCCACCGCGGCGGCTAAAGAACAGGAGAAGGATTCGTTCTGCGTTGCACTGTTGTCCTTGTTTTGACACGCTATGCGTCCCGTCAAAAAGCGCGCATAAGCTCAAGATTGGGTGCACACACGCGTGCCCTCAGAGCACGAGCACAAATAGCCGAGTACCGACAGTAACTTTCTCAGCGGTGTCATAGAGCTCTGGTAGCGAGCCTTAAGTAAAGTCAACAAGAGATATGAGTATTAGGGAGAAAACACGGTATACTGTTCATAGAAACGAGTGGCAGGCAATTCATAAAGTGAATTTCACGTCAAGAAAGAAAGGTAGCAGTGCGCGAGAAAATACGATAGTGATGACCGAGATGAGTAGGCAGCCTGATCTTAACGCGACGCAGCAGCCCTGTCTCGTCTTCTCTCCCCGCTCTCCGAAAAAAAAGAAAGAAAAGAAGGAAAGCAGAGGAGGAAGAAGGAAGCAACCTTCGGGGGTTTCGTCACTCACGACGCAACAGATGTCCGTTGGCCTGACCGTGAAGAAATCGCCCCCGCTGGCCGTGAGCGCCTAAGTGGGCCGAAAACGGGACAAAGTTAAAACAAGAAGCTACCGTCGTACCAAAAACGCAACAACAAGCAAACAAGCTTCAGCGCCACCAAAGGTGCAAGAAAGCGCCCTCTGCACTCGCGGCCCAACATAAGCCCCGCTGACTAGGAAAGAACGAACGGACCGCACGAAAAGAGGGCGGCCGTACTGCCAAATCAGAACAAACAGCGTCCTTGTGCGGTTCACCACTAAGTTGAGGGAATAGGCAGCAGTGCAGTGAAGATGCAACTTCATGAATTAAGTAATTCATTAATAAAGCTGATTAATTCAGTTTCCTCCCTTTCTCCGTAGATTGAGAAATTCCTTCTCTGATCTTTCATTTTTCTCCATTTTTTTCCAGCATCACAGCAAAGACGTTGAAAAGGGTTGCAAATAAAGTATATAGATGTATAAGAAAAAAATCAACAGAAGCTTAAAAACATAACAGGATTTAATTTACGACGTTTCGGCTGGAGGATTAGCCTTTGGTAAACCTTGTTTTTAAATTTCTGGTGATTTTTTCGTATGCTGATCGATCAATTTCCGAAAAATCGTCATTGATATATATATATATATATATATATATATATATATATATATATATATATATATATATATCCCCTTCCCTTGTTGTCTTCTGTCATATATATATATATATATATATATATATATATATATATATATAAAAGAAACAATCACTCTCATGAAAGGAAATGCAAAAAGATGAGAGGAAATGGAAGATCCACGCTTCCGTAAAACGCAGGACTTATCGAATTTATATAGGCTTGGGTTTGGCGTGAAAACAGCTGCGTTCATTTACCGATGTTGTTCAGTGAACGCCTGCGGGGCCGCACGTCCGGGTGAGGATGTGGTGATGGTGAAAGACTTTCATTGGCTGGAAAAGAGTATGAAGCAATGCACAAAAAGAAGAGGACAGGAAGTGATGCTTCATTAGGACAAGCATAAGCATTTGCATGCCTAGTCAGAAAAGAATACAAAAATAACTCCACAGGCTTAAATTACGTTCATAGCGCCCCTCCCCCCTCCCCCTGCCATATATTCAAGCTATGACATTTCAAGTTAATGCAAGCGAGCAGCGTTATCAGATGAGGGTCCAGTTTTGTTCATGCACTAAATTTTCTCGATTATTTGTTAGCTAACGCCATTTGAGGGGACAGTTCTCCAGGAATCAGCATTAAAATAAAAACTGGAGTCACCTAAAGTAAAAACTTGCAATCTCTCGAGGTGTTCCCCATCTGCGTTATCTTGATGTAAAAGGGAACCCCGAAATTTATGAAGGTTAAGGACAAACGTAGTTGAGAGCTATATCCGCATCACTATTCAACAAGCTTCTGCAACTATGTAGCCACATTGTACCTCTGTGATGCGCGCGCAGGCTGAAGACGCGGTCATCCGCTGACCACGTGTCTCCCGGCGCAGAGACAATTGACGTGCTGCCTTCGCCGGGTGTGTGAGTGTGTGTGTGTGTGTGGAGGGGGGTGCAGGGGGGAAGGGGGGGGGGACGAACACAGCGGCCTCACTCTCGTCACAGTGGAGGCTGGCGGTTGCACGTGCGCCCCCGGCGTTTGTCTCTCAATCACGACCACGCGCCTGCGTGTGCGCGCATGTCCACGTACGCTCGGACAGCAGTTGATGGAAAGGGGGCCCCAACATCGCTCTTTCTGGGGGGTAAGGAGAGAATCCGTTGCGCACCGCTGATTGTGATGAAAGAAGGATTCGTCGCATGCTGGACATCGAACTCGCCTGACCTAGCGTGACCGTCCTGGAGGGCAAACGACAAAACTGGTGAGGAGGAGTGTGGCGTTTCGCAAACAACGCAACAATAAGGTTGCAGGAATATATTGAGGAAGAACTAGAACTACAGCTAGGTCGATCGCTGCATGTGAATGTGTGCTACCAGCGGTTTGATTAGCGGAAACAGCAAATCAGATTGATACCGAACGATGAGCGCTTCAGGATATGAAGGCTTCATATTCTGAAGCGCTTATTTATCACGTAGAACTTTTATAAAGCAGGCAGCAACATGTAGTTGCCGTGCAGCGGTAAGTGATCGTACAGCAACAGCTTCATCTGCACGTCAAGCCTCGAATCTCGCCACCAGAGACCAAAGAAAAAATCTAAATCCACCGCTTCAGGTATTTAAGGAATGCAGGTGTATATAGAAAAGAAAGCAGATTTCCACAGACAGTGTGATGAGAGTGGTCCGCAACACACCTTCCTCTTCGGAAAAACAAAACGGAATGGAATGCGCTTGCACAAGAGAGACGGTGCGAAGGGGAGAAGAACTGACGACCGAGATTATTGGAAGAACATATGACTTCACAGTTTGTAACAGAAAAAGGGCTAAAACAAACATTCGTGTGAAAAACCTTGTGAAGAGCAATCAATTGCACGGAGGAATCGGCTCATGCGGGCTAAATAAGGCGAACCGTGCAAGGAAGCCCTTACCAGAAACTATTAGACACGCTATAAAGATTCTAGATCTGAACGAAATCAAGGCATAGAACTTTCCAATGAGGGCTGCCTGGGCGTCGCCATGCTGCTCACTGGGCTGCTGTGCGCACCTGACGCTAACAAAGTGGAACGGAAGTGGTACCGGCTTGGCACAGCCCAGAGAGAGAGAGAGATACATCTAGGCACTCCAATATGAACGCGAACTGCCAGTTCGCTCACAAGAACAAATTCGGTTGTTACTTCTGCACGGGAGTTGAAGACAACTCACGGACATTATCCGCACAGGACAAAACTACTTAGAACAAAGAAAAAAGTGTGTTTTTCACTCACACTTATCGCATAATCATTGGCTGAAATCGGACCACATGTTCCCTTTAATGTTGGAGCTAGCTGTACGACTCGGCAAAAGTGCTCTATTAAATGCGAGATGCGCGATTGTGTCGCTCCTAACGCCGAGGGGACTTTATCGCCAACGTTCACGGTGCCGTATTACCATACGATATGCTTCTTCATAACGAGCCTTTCCTTATCAGTTAACTTGGGTTTGGATCATGATCTAAAAAGTGCTGCATTCAGACTGCTGCGCCATATCCTCTTCATTGCGTCACATTGCGTCAGACCTCCAACTACTTACCCGTCTCCCCAGCAGCTATGACGAATAGGAGGGGATCCAGGAGTGACTAGTACAGCTGGTGAAGGTGGTCGGTACCATTAACGTGTGCGTCGTTAAGACTTCATTTAAAATATCTCTCTACTGGAACATCTACTAGAAGTCTACTAGACCCCACTTCTTTTTTTTAAGTGTGCTAGCTCTGCGATGTTCTATTATGCGAAAAGCCGATCACCGAATCGGCTTCTAGAAATTGAGTAGGGTCCACAAATAAGTTTGGCAAAAAAAAAAAAGGAGCTGCAAAAAAAAAATAAAGCTATACGGTGTTGCCGAGTAGACTCTCACAGTTTCCTCAAGCACTTTCCCCTCAAGCGTCCCGCTGCCGCTGCCGACGACCTATAGCGGTTCCCACGGGTTTACCGTTCGTTTTTACGACGACTACGCCTCCCCCTGCCCCTCTTCCTTTTCTCGGACACACCGCCGACGGCAGGCGGGCTGTTCGCAGGTTTTTCCTCTACCTTTCGCCCTACAAAGAACCCGCCGCACAGGAAATACCGTCACCACCATCACCACCGTGTTCGGCGCAATGCAGTCCGGGCTTCTTTTTTTTTTGCTTTTGCTGAAATCTTTTGGGTTCTCCGCCACGACTCGCACACAGTACGCACTTATTCCAACGGATCTCCACGGAGATGCCACAGCCGCCAGAACGTAGCAGAGGTACAATAACGCTTATACCAGAATCCGTGCATACAGCTTTCAGTAGCGCACCGACATTCGAACAAGCCGAGCCGATCGGAGGATAAAATAAAGGAATAAAACGCGCCCGCCTATTGTACCGTCCAGCTCCCCCCCCCACCGGAGTTAAAACGGAAAAAAAGGAAAAAGGGAACGGTAAGGTAACAAGTAAACTGGAAAAATAAATGTTGTGGACAACCATTTCTCTCCCCATCTAGCACACACGGAAGCAAGTTTAACTGAAAAAGCGAGACAGGAAAAGAAAAAAAAAACATCAAAGGCAGCCTCCTCGGAACCCCCTGCACCCCACGGGGATTTTTTTTTACACCCCTCGATCAGATTCAGCCGGTGCGCGGGTCCTGTGGTGAGAGGCAGAGGAGGTTCGGTCCGTGTGCATGCCGTTGTTGTTGCTGAAAAGACTCCGCACTACACGAATCTTGGGACTTTCTCACGTAAACGTTACGTGGGATAGTCGGGAGCAACAAAAAAAAAAGAAAGAAAATTTTCTCTGTTGGACAGCGGGGAAGACTGAGCAGCTTCGGGCAGGTGTCCACCATACCTCGGCGTTTTTTTACGCACCTGTGATTTCTCTTTTTTTATTAGATACGGGAACGCGGTGGAGCGGCCGGGAGCTGAGTATTGAGGGTCGGGGGATGGGGAGACAGGAGAGGGAAAAGCGATGGGAGGGGGGAGGGGGGGGGGCGGCGTACGATGACGGAGTACTGTGCCGGCCGGCAGGTCGAAAGGCTCGATGAACGGTGCGCAGTTCCTCCTTCCGTCTAAAGTGGAAGAAATAGGATAGCCGCGGTCCACCGTTGGGTTCTTTTAACCCAAGAGAAAAAATAAACTATAGCAAACGTGACCATGTCTATGGGAAAAAATAAATACGTGTTGCGTTCCCTTCTCCCTCCCTCGAATCTTCCTGTCCAAAAGTCTAGCGGTGTTCGCAGGAGACTCTCCGGAGGCCGTAAAAGGAGGAGAGTATTCTGTATATTGCATATATACTTCTTATTGGATATTGGGGGTGCGAGACAGGTACCTAACAGTAAAAGAATTGTTGATCCGTTGACTATCACCCAGAGCTTATTTCTGTGCTTTTTTTTACGCGGAGGTATTACACACCTGAGGCTGAAAAAGTAAAGAAGAAGAGAATTCAGCGACATCGGACGTATGACCCCACAGCGCTCTCTCCTCTACCTTTTCCCATACCCAGGAAACCGCACGAACAAAAAAGCCTGGCTTCGTAAAAGCGGGCTCCGAGAAAACCGTTGTCACTGGCGCGATCGCCGTTCTTGGCCATTTCCGCAGTCCTGTTAGCGAACGCTCTGTTGCATAATCGCTGGGGGAAAAGGAAGCGACGTGGAAGTGGCTGCCGAGTTTCCTCGGAAGTTGCGGGGCCGAGCGGGACAGAGGCCAGACAGTTCGCGCGACCTTGTCGGACGACAGAGCTTCAATGCCGCAACGCGTATTTATTTATTTTCCGCCGACCGTTTTGCAGGGCACCGTTCCTTCCGTGAGAGGTCGCTAGGGGAACCGAGTGTGGGAATCGGTCGTGCTCGGTGCATCGGCAAGAACTTTGACGAAGGACCCCAAGATAGCAATGGTTCGCCGTTCGACTTCCTTTTCGTGTGTATGTTAGTTACAGCAGCGATCTCAGAAGAAGACGTCCGATATTATTATTAAACGAAAGAGTGATGCTACACTACGACACGGCCGGGACCCCGTGTGTCTGCTGTGGTTATAGAAGGTGACGTCTGACAAGCAGTCGAGTGTCAGCTGAAGAAGCGTTCCAAGGAGATTAAGGAGTAAAACCTGATAGCAGAAATCTGCCAGAGATTAAGTACTCAAGGACTCTCGCAGAACTGTTTGCAAAGATGGCATCTGCTGCGTAGAATGATGAAGTTCATTGTCATGAGTACCTTATCCGAATCTCCCCTGTTTAATCAGAAAAGCGTGTTGTGTTTTCTTTTATATTTAATCTGTCACTTCACACCGACCAGCTTTACTTAATCGAAGAGTAGGTTATGTGGTTAATGACCACGACTGACTCGTAGCCATAGTGCTTCTGGATATTCGTTAAAAGTGATACATCGCTCGAAAGTGTTATCTGTCTGCTCTGACACATCTGCGGCAGTGAGGTTGTAAACTTCCGTTAGGCTCGGGTCATGCGACATCACGTATCGGACGCATCGTCTTTGCCAAGAGTAACCGAGCACCGGTGTTTGCTTCTCAGCTGTATAGTAAAGCCGTTATGGCCCAGCTAATTGCGAGAAGATTTAGAAAGATGAGGACAAACTTTCTCCTTACATTAAACATAGATCATAAGGGGCGAAATAAGTGCTCCACTACGTGGCTAAAAAACAAACCCCGTTGTTTGCTACTTTTGGCAAAAACTGTACTTCTATTGTCGAGTGTATACAAACAAAGCCTATACAAAAGTGGACGTTACGCAAAAGATATGATACACGAGACGAATATAACCGGCAAATCAATGAGGCCGAGGTTACAGAGAATAGTTCACGGACGACCTCAGAGCTTTCACGTAAACGGCTACGATGCGAAATTTAGAAACTCACACGAGGAAAGAAACAGGAAGAAATAAATTCCGTTTCAGGTATTCCGATTAGGGCAGGCAGAAAACCGCAGCCTGCAGACGATCCCAGTGACATCTGCATCACAAACTATACTCATTCCCTTGTAATCGGAAACCCTGAGCCAAAAGCTCTTCGCAGGGCGGCCGTTCCAGAAGCAGTATAGCATTAGCACCTGAAAACACGCCGGGGATCTTGCCAACGACTTGGCTTGGATGCTTACGCGGCAACGAATTGAGTCATTAGTACCTTTCGAGCACCTGCTTCGAATAGCATAAAGGCGCTTGGTAGGTGCAACAAAAAAAGAAAGAGGCAGACAGCAATGAAGAAGGGCATGCAAGAAGAATGAAAGCTGTGAACACTTCATCCCAGGCAGTGTATAGCGAGGGGAGTCGGAGAGTCGAAAAGCGCACATGAACCCCTACAAAAGGGCACACCTCTCACTCTCGCGATGAACTACGTACGCCGGCATCTGTGCCTGGAGGAACAATTGATGGCCCTCTATTCATACGGCGTGCCTCCAGTTCGAGGAATCTGGCGAATACATAATACACCCGGCCATGGGCCGGTATGAATCCAGTGAGCTGTTAGATGAGTTCGTTTTTTTTTGTATTTCTGTTATTTAGTTCGCGCCGGCAGAATTCCACAACGTAACCTCCCTCCTCGCCCTCTTTTATTCTGCTCTGCAAAACAGAAGCAATAAAAAGAAAGGAGCATTACGAATGCGGTGGCAGCAAAGAGAAATATGCACGTTGTAAAACAAGTAGATGACGAACTCAAAGAAAGGAGAGAAGACGAGATTTAACCCAAGCGAGCGCACTAGCCAACAATAGCCAAGCTCGGCATCCGAGTCCGAGGGACGAAAAATAATAAGACAGGAAGAGAAGAAATGCGCGCATTCAAGGTGTAAATTACCCCCAGCCGCGTACTAAAATTAAAAGAGAGAAAATGAAAAAAAAAATGAAGCATAAAACAAGTCGACGCGAGAAATAAATACAAAAAAATTAACGAGGTCTCCGTGAGACCGACCACTATAGTCTCCATGCTCTCAAAGAGTCATCGGAGCTCCAAGCTCATATAGACCTGATGCTGCTTTCTATTGAACTGTCGACAATAAAATAAAAACAGAAATACCGAACGCTCAAGTCTGGGTTGAAAAAAAAAAAATGTTCCGTACTCCGACAAAAGCGTCAAATGACCGAAGACGCTGTGATATAGAAGGCTCTGCCTCCAAAAGCTTCCTGACGGCCATGCATAGAAGGTAGTGGCAATTTTTTCTCCTTTTTTATTTTCTTACCAACCTCGCGAACCCTCACCCCTCGCATGGCACTCGCTCGACAATCCCCTCCCCAAAAGCCCCATCCCATCAGGGAAGCTGGACAATGCATTCGTCTCTTCTTTTCATTATTTCTTTTTCCTTGTCCGCCGACTCTGCCCACCTGTGAGCGCCGTATATGGTTATGCAACGCAGTCTTCGCTGCTGTCGTACCTTTTGCTTCTTAACGCGATGTATAATGGTGCCACCGGATTAGGCACCCGAGTCGGTTCCCAATCCCGCTCTATGCTTCGCCATCGCTTCAGCCGGACCAACTTGTCTGGCGTTATTTTCGTCAGCTTGCTCCCCTAAGCGCCCGGAATGCTTTTAATGCACAACGTGCTTCTGTGTACGCCATTCTATTAAAATGTGCCGCAGGATCCTGTAAAGTTAGTTATTATTGTCACTGGATATTACTACATGTTATACTTCGTTCAGTGGAGAAGAGATGAAAAACACCGTGGCTGGAAAGGAACTGAAGCCGCATTTCAAGATCTCCCCGCGCAAATTCTTTGTGTCGAGGGGAAACATATCCGTGCCAATAATAATAACAACAATAATAAAAACGTTATCGCGGTGATACGTTCGAAGGACAGGCGTATCGCCTCCTAGCAGCGGTTTCTTCGGCGTTCTTGAAGACGTTGAAGCGAACTTCGCGCAGGAAACAGTATCACAGCTAAAAAAAAATAAAGCTCAAGCCAAGCCACCACTCCCAAACCAATGCCTGCCAACACGGGCGAAAAAAAATCTAAACAAAGGCGTAATGGTACACGAAACAAATTTGCATGCCGGAAACAATGATTACTAAGTGATGTCGCAAATAACAAAGTGAAAAAAAAAATTGTGCTTCGTGGTTCATATTTGGTGCATTAATACTTTGTACTTCATACTGAAATAAACATACTTAAAAGTTAACGAGTAGAAAAGTTCCAAATACATATCTTACTACTTCGTACTCAGTAAACCAATATCAAGATGACGCACATCGTTCAAAAGTTGCCGGGAGTGTTGTGCGCAAAACTATATGGCGCTAACACCCTAGTAGCACCAGTAGCCCGTAGCTGTGGCTTAGATGCGCTTCATATATTGAGGCCGTAATACGGTGAACACAACCTTAGGCGAGTTGGTTATATTCAATAGCTGTAGTGGTCTAAAGCACTAGTTAATAAAATAAAGGTTAAAGGACTAAACACGTCCTAACCCAGACCATAGCCTAGCCGAAGCAGCACTACTGAATGTCTTACTTGACCGCCAAGGAGATGCGTCGACGAAAGCCGGTAATCCAAAGCGGGTAGGATGATCTGGCTTACCTGCAGTGGGAGAGAAAACGACAGGCGTTAAGCGTCATGCTAGATGTTAAAGCTCTGTTCGTTTTACCAGCCAGCAGACTTACTACTAGCTACACTAGCGGTACGAAAGTAAGTTTTCTGGGTTGGGAAGCCAAATAGCTGGACACTTTCTGTGCTCATCGTTTCGTGCGGAATTCACGTAGGATCATGAAAGAGAGAGAGGAGGTTCATTTGAATGCCTCACGCCTAAAGCAGTGATCTTCGGCATGGTGGTGGTGACATGGGTATGAGTTGTAAAACCACTCGTGGCTTACGATCGATGATTAGCCCCGCTAACCATGGCCGTCGAAGCCTTTGGAAGTTAATAGCGGGTAAATGGAAGGAAGATTGATAAGTATCTATATTTTTTTACCTAAGGAAAAGTCTAAGGAAAGGATTAGTCTTTTCCGCACAAGAGCTCACGCGAAAGAGGCACCAAGAGCCGTGTGCTGAGCACAGCATTCTTTTTTATTGTTTGAGTCACATCTGCATTACTTGGTCACTCTCTGACTACTAATATTTATAATGATCGGTTCACTTTACCTAAGTGTTATATGCTGTGGTCGCCTCGTACTATTTTTGAATGTGCTTTGTTGTTCGTGACACCTGACCTTATGTACTTTTTTCTCTTTTTGTGCTTTGTACAGGTTGTGCCCACCTGGCATGGCCTTGCCTTTTAATATCACAGTATTTACAAAGAATAAAAATAGCCCGTCGGCGATATGACTGCACATGCTCGATTAAACACTGGCACGGTGTTTCCATACGAGTGAGCCTGCCACACCATTTAGCGCTTTTGAATCTCCGCCACTTTCAGGGCCTCATTCTCAGTGTATCTGATGTGTAATTTCGATATTCGCGGCACACCTCTTTTGTTCTTTAGCGCTTCTCTTCTAAATCAAAAACATCACGGTTGAAGCCTCTATAGCTTCCTCAGACCAAGAGACGAACGCGTGCTTTCATATTCGCGACATGCAATTTCTTTTACAATCGCAAGTGTTACCTGTTCAGGTAGTTCTGCAAGAAAATGAAGCAACACCACGACAAAATAACAGCACATCACAATGAAACCAAAAATAAAAGAGTACTATACGCAGAGCGCGAAACGCAAGGACTGAACTGAACGGAGAGAGCAATACGGCGTTGCGAAAGTTAGGCTTTCTGTTTTGTTATTGATTTATTTCTTTTTCGCGCGTGCCCCGCGTGTTACGAGGCGAGGTCTCGCGAAACCGCGGGAGAACAGCGAGGTTTGGTCAAAGAACAATGCCTCATTTGCGTGTCCTGTCAACGAGAAGACCGCCGTGGCAGCGGCGCTCGGAAAGGGCCGCGCGTCGGGAGAAACCACGCGATACGGGGACCGCACGTGTGTGTCTCACAAATACGCACGAGCACAGACAGACGCACGCACATACTGGCACGCGCACACCGACACGGCCGAACAAGCAAGCGCACCTGGTCAGGTTGGTACAAAGACACGCATGGGATAGGCGTCCCCGAGAGCAGTCAGTGCTACGGAGTGTGCCACGAGCAGGGCTTGCAGACAGCGATTGAGGTAACGTGGAGCGAGCGAGGGAGTGAGTGAGTGAGTGAGTGAGTGAGTGAGTGAGTGAACGAGTGAGTGAGTGAGTGAGTGAGTGAGTGAGTGAGTGAGTGAGGAGTGAGTGAGCGAGCGAGCGAGCGAGTGAGTGAGTGAGTGAGTGAGTGAGTGAGTGAGTGAGCGAGTGAGTGAGTGAGTGAGTGAGTGAGTGAGTGAGCGAGCGAGCGAGCGAACGAGTGAACGAGTGAGTGAACGAGTAAGTGAGTGAATAAGGATGGTAGGAAGGGGTCATTGGTGAATTAGATTAATTGGGCGAGTAAGTGGGGTAGTGAGTTGGTTAACGAGTGCGTCGATGGTTGGTAGAGTGATTGGGTAAGTGATTGAATTAGTTAATAAGAGCTGATGGGTGAGTGAATGACTGAATTAGAGTGAGGTCATGAGTGAATATGTGGTTGAGTAAGGTGTATGAGTGATAGTGTCATAAGTGAGTGAATGACCAAGTGAATCCGTGTCTAAACAAAATTACTGACAGATGCGACGATTGATTTGCTGATGATTCATAGCACCTGGGTATATAGGAACGTAGGCGCCATATTACACCTTTATTCTGTGTGAGTGAGTGGGTGAGGATGGTAGGGAATGTTTCAGTGGTGAATTAGATTAACTAGGGCGAGTAAGTGGGGTAGTGAGTTGGTTAATGAGTAAGTCGTTGGTTGGCAGAGTGGTT
The DNA here is from genome assembly GCF_055824585.1 of Amblyomma mixtum. Taxonomy (NCBI): domain Eukaryota; kingdom Metazoa; phylum Arthropoda; class Arachnida; order Ixodida; family Ixodidae; genus Amblyomma; species Amblyomma mixtum. The sequence continues at coordinate 62,398,317 of NC_143019.1, forward strand.
GAGTAAGTGATTGAATTAGTTAGAGCTGATGGGTGAGTGAATGACTGAATTAGCGTGAGGTCATGAGTGAATATGTGGTTGAGTGATAGTGTAATGAGTGAGTGACCAAGTGAATGAGTGTCTAAACAAAACTAAAGACAGATAGAACGATTGATTTGCTGATGATTCATAGCTCCAAAGTACATAGGAACGTAGGCGCCTTATTACACCTTTATTCTGCCGGCACAAATCTATAGATACAAATTGATAATGGTTCGTAAAAATAAGAATTAAACAAAAATAAACAAATGAATGAATGAATGAGCTCACTCTCATGTTGAGCTCTGGCTTCCGCCAGCCCCACCATGTTTTTCCGCCCGCCTTGTCTCAACCTGTGTTCCGGCTGTGCTGCAGTATTTGGATTCTTTTTATCGTACCCCTTTGCATCACTTTAGTCTAATCGGAAAGCACCACTGCCCTGTGGTTGTTGCTCATCATTTAATTGCAGCAGGTCGTTCGTAATCTTGTTACTTTCTTAGGGATATGCGAAGTGATAACTCGCACATTTCTGTTGTTGATCAAATTTGAATTTCACGTTTAAAGAGCGAATCTCTAACCGGCATCCTGCCGGCATATGTGCACATAACGTTAGGTCCCGTTCTATCAGTTGCGCTATATGGCGAGTCAAATAGAGACTGCCTTGATACAGTGAAATTCCGAATAACTGCGGAGGCCAGTAGTGCACACAAAGTACAAGGAAACGTAATTATAAAAAGTGGACAAGGGCTTTAAATTTGCTGAAACCACACTGAAACCAAACAGGAACACGGCGAAGAACCACTGATGTGATTGCACTCACGACATAAAATAAAATGACGCAAGAATGCCGGAACAAGAGCAGAGGCGAACAAGTCGAGACACCGACTGCTTACGTTTCCATTCTTCGTAACGCATTCAAATAAAGTCGTTTAAAATCAACGCCCGAACAATCCAAGCAATATCTCCTTCACCCTTCACCGATATCCTCCTCTCTTACAAATGCAATTTTATTGCGGCATCGCGACCAGCTTGCATGTACCACTGAAAATAAAACCGTAGGAGCCGACGGAGCCTTGCCAGGAAAGCTTCCAGTACGAACGCTTTACGCGCCGAAAGAACTTCGCCGACAGAGGGCGATGAAGATTGCCGTGCCTTCCTCCTCCGCTCCTCTCCCTCCCGGCGGCGACGTAATTAAAAACCTCGCTAAACGAACTTCTACACGACCCTGAGACGATGAACACGTCTCCGCCAGAGAGGGTCACACACTGACACCACGAGAGAGACGCCTCACTTGTCTTTGTTGCGCCTCGCTACCAGCGTCTACTTCTTGCTCTTGCATGTCATTCTATTTTTTCGCTAGCCTTGTTTCGAACGTGCATGCTGCGGAAAACACAGCATAAGTCGCTTAACTGGAATCACGCGTTCGACTGGTAAGTTCGTGGGAAAAGTTTGATGGCGTTAAAACGACGCATCTAAACGAACGAAATTTGACTCTGAAGAATAATTCTGCACGCTCAGCGTTCAATTGTTAAGTGAATAAATTTGCAATTAACAGCTCCACAACAGAGAGGAAGACAATATGCAAGACTGTGTCTGGGTTGTATTCATGTATTTGAGCGTCTTTCCTGTTCATTTGTGTGTATTTTGCTTGCTTAGCTTAGCTTTTTGAATTGCTGCGCCTCCTTCATAAAAGAGAAATCGTAAAACACCCAAAACACGTTCAGTTGCAGCAAAGCCTACCCTACGCGATTTGCATGAATAGATACTAGTGAAAGAAGAAACCAGGAAGTTATGCAAATAACTAAACACAAACTGCGTACACGTTGAATAAGCGCAGCGCCCATCCAATTCAGCGGTGGCTCAACTAAGTGCGCGACGTGTGTGTGCGTGAGTGTGGGTTTGCGTGCTAGCATGCGTTCTGCGCGCCAAGAGGGGGAAGCCGACAAAAGTCTTCGATCAATCTGCAATCGCCGCTCGCTGACGGTGACACGCTGAGCGTTCAATGATTCCCGATTGATGTGCGAGCGTCTGGCAGCGATGACGAGCTGTCGAACCGTCAGAGGGTGTCTATTGGATAATGTCTGGCGGCGCAGAAAGACAGAAGGAACGGTAAAAAAAAAAAAAAGACAGCCGAACGAGAGAGCTCCCCGTGATTAGAGGAGGCGTTTTCGTCTTGTCATTCTCTTTCTGAAGTTTGTAAGCGGTGAAATAAATTTAGACTCTCTGTGGTCGGACGAGAGAGCTTATGAAGCCTCAGACAGTGAAAGAGCACAGCCACTGTCAAGGTTGGTTCCGCCCATGAGCTCTAGAAACAGCATCAAGTTGGCTCAGCAGCTTGAAGAGAGAGTGCTATCGCGGCTTGATTATGTGTAAACCTACCATCCCAATTTACACCAGCCTCTAGACTGTCCTCTCAATTATGGAGCCTGTACAAATCTGGTGTGCTTCTTTTCATACGAGGTATGAAAAAGAAGGCTGCTTTATCGCCAGCAGCATTAAAACAGAGCACTCTTGAATATTTGCATGAAAAACACGATCACCGACTGCACGTATACATCGATGGCTGAGTGACATACCTCCAGTTCCTCGGGCTCCGGGATCGTCCCCGTAAGTACCATAGCAAAGAAAGCGAAAACATCCAATCAGACTTCATCGACCGGTGCACAACTTACTGCTATTCGCGTCGTCATTGAACATATTATTGAAGAAACACCCAAGCTATGGTCTGTTTTCACTGATTCAAACGCAGCCCTCTAAGCCTTACAATCTGCTCTTCGTCATGGGTCCCATGAACACTGGTCGCGGAAATCTGAAAGATACATCACATCGCCATCAATAAAGGGCACAATATTATCAACCAATGGCTGCCGGGACGCAGCGGCATCGCAGGCAACAACCGCGCGGACGAGGCCGCGCGAACTGCTCACCACGAGGGCGATTTTGTGTCCATCCCCATCTCGAGAACCGAAGCAGCGGGTAGGCTTCGAACACTGGCGCGAGAGATCACGCTTGCCTTGTGGACTTCCGGTCAGTTTTCGAACCGGCGTCTATTATCTCTGGATCCTGACCCGAAGTTATTGCTTCCATCCGGCCTACCACGACGTGAGGCAACTTTGCTGTGTCGCCTGTGGCTTGGCGTCGCATTCACAAACCACTTCTCTACTGTAATCGACATGGCTGACAACCCTGCCTGTGATATCTGTGGCCGCGATGAGACCATACTTCATAATCTATACCCGCCTATAGTGCATTAAATTCAACGGTGTTAAACACCGTCACGTCATATTAAGAGAATGGAAAGTTGGGCGAGTTGGTATACGTTCATTTTGGGTGGAAAAAACAGCGCGAAAGGGACGGAAGACAAAGATGAAGGAAACCACACGGACGAGCGCTGACTCACAACTAAATTTTTTATTCAGAAAAAACAGACATTTATAGTTAAAAAGTCACATGGCCTGACGTCACTCGCGCACATGCCCTGAAAACAACAGTCTAAGAACTATATCATCAGTCAAGATTAAAACCTTACAACGCGATTTCAGAACACTGTGATTAACCGAAAAAACACGAGACAGCCAGAAAACAAAAAACAAAGGCACTAAAAAACAAAACAGAAATCACGTGTTGTCAAGAAAAGCGACCTCTTTATCGACCATCAATAAGGAAGGCTGACTGACGCATTCATCCCGTCTTTTCCGAATATGATATGCCTCAATGAGCTCCCTTGTCGTCTTATCTCTATGGCGGAATAAAATACGTGTGTGCGCGACTAAAGGTCTGCATTCTTTCTTATTTTCAATCTTGCAAGCTTTGCAGTGCTCTTTTAGATGCGAATAGTTTGAATCTGATAGTGAACGAAGATGCTCCCTAAGTCGAATATTTATACATCGGCCGGTCTGTCCTATATATACTTTTTTACATGAAAGAGGAAGGTCATACACAACTGAACATGCGCACTCTACACACCTTGATCTATGGGAAACCAAACAACGAAATGGGCTGATTCTTGATATGTTTTCTGCGCCACACAAGTTGGGGGGGCTTTGTCGCATGATAGGGAACCGCCATGACAATATATCAAGAATCAGCCCATTTCGTTGTTTGGTTTCCCATAGATCAAGGTGTGTAGAGTGCGCATGTTCAGTTGTGTATGAACTTCCTCTTTCATGTAAAAAAGTATATATAGGACAGACCGGCCGATGTATAAATATTCGACTTAGGGAGCATCTTCGTTCACTATCAGATTCAAACTATTCGCATCTAAAAGAGCACTGCAAAGCTTGCAAGATTGAAAATAAGAAAGAATGCAGACCTTTAGTCGCGCACACACGTATTTTATTCCGCCATAGAGATAAGACGACAAGGGAGCTCATTGAGGCATATCATATTCGGAAAAGACGGGATGAATGCGTCAGTCAGCCTTCCTTATTGATGGTCGATAAAGAGGTCGCTTTTCTTGACAACACGTGATTTCTGTTTTGTTTTTTAGTGCCTTTGTTTTTTGTTTTCTGGCTGTCTCGTGTTTTTTCGGTTAATCACAGTGTTCTGAAATCGCGTTGTAAGGTTTTAATCTTGACTGATGATATAGTTCTTAGACTGTTGTTTTCAGGGCATGTGCGCGAGTGACGTCAGGTCATATGACTTTTTAACTATAAATGTCTGTTTTTTCTGAATAAAAAATTTAGTTGTGAGTCAGCGCTCGTCCGTGTGGTTTCCTTCATCTTTGTCTTCCGTCCCTTTCGCGCTGTTTTTTCCACTCATATTAAGAGGCCTTATCATTTATGCGGGAGAGGGAAAATCCTTCATCCATGCACATCGTGTCCGAAAGGAGTGAGCAGATTAATTCAATTCAATTCAATTCAATGTTTATTTTCCAACTCTAGGTTGGGGGGCACCTCAGCGAAAAAGCAGTTTCTCACTGCTTGAGAGTGCCGAGGGCCCTCGCATACATCAGCAGGCGACAGTTTTAGCAGGAAGCTGCTAAAACTGTCTATACTAGCGGTTCTATACTAACGTGCTCTATGAGCGAAGTGCTCGTAAACTGGGTCTTTGACCCTACCTCGCGTACATAAAATTATCTTGTGCAATGGCGCTCTTTGAACAAGCTGTCCTTGGACCATTAACGAATTATCATCTGGAATGGGCATCAAGGAACTCAGGATAAATCTTTGCTTGATCGAGTCCGCGCAAGTCTTCGCACAGACAAGCTAGTACGAACGATACTGCTATCTACACGGCGCTTCTCAATTGCTGTCGGAAGCAGTAGGATATTAGTCTGCCAAATTCTGCAAAACAAACAAGGTTACAATCTTCTCTTGGTTTCAAGACACCTTCACTGAAACGCGCGCTTACAACCTCCGCGTCACGCTGATATGACACATCAACTCTATCAGTCTCTTTCTACTCTCCAGGACAAAAGGCATCTTCCATACAGTTCTGTCCTAAGCCAGCTGAAGCCAGAATATCCAAGAGAATATCCTAATCTCATGTGGCCACTTGACCCTGCCGCCTCCTGCTAAGCTAACCTTATCTTTGAAGTCATTCTGTTTTACCGTAAAGACCTTAATCTATCTTACTACATGTGACAAGGCGCTTGTCATATACGTCCGGTAGCACACATAACGCAGTTACGGGTCATGGGGCAGCTTCCACGGTGTAACGTGACTACTGCCAAGACATACGCCAGTCACCGAATAAAAAAAGAAAGAAAAAGTGCCAAGTCACGCGTGCGCGTCGCTCCAAGTTTTCTCCGTGCGGAACGAAGAAGGGTCGCGCGCAGCTCTTCTTCGCACGCTCACCGCGCTCGGGGCAGCGGTGGGTTCGTTGCTAAAAGCGGAGAGTTGCCGGCCGTGCGACCCGTAAATCTTTCAGCTGTCCCCCCCGCCCCCTTCTGGCCCTCGACCGGGCGACTGACTCTCCCAGGGTTCGCGCGGAGGCGACCTCGCCGACGACGCCGGCGTCGACCGCCAGACTGTCGCTCAGGAGCCGGTCGACCCCGGAGTCCTCCCGCCGCCGAAGAGCGGCCTCTGAACCCCCCCCCCCCCCCCCCCCCCCCCCGTCTCCTCTGAGTCTGCTCCTCTGTTGCTCGATTTGGTCTCCGAGTTTAAGTACAACCATCCTTCGAGCTTGCGTCGACTTGACATAGGGAGCTATGCTATACTAATCACGAACTTGATCTATCTGCAGACATGAAGCGAGAAACCATAGAAATTCCCATGATATTCCTTGGCCTTAGGGTGGGATGTGTAGCCGGAGGTCAAGCTGCACAGCCTCTCCAACACTCGCCTTTCTGGCGAGTCAAAGACCAACCTATTGCCATATGATCACTGATACTACACGTTTTTGGGAAAGGCCGTTCCCTGGTTCGCATCCCTTGCAAACATTTCTTTAGACGCTCCACCCTGTTTGTAGATAGTTTATGGACAGTCTGTGTACTGCTAAAATGTTTTTCAGGACCGTCTCTGAACTGTCCGCTGAATTCAAAACATTGTGTTGACTGTCTACTGACTGTAAAAAACTTGAGCCACTTCATAATCGGTATATTCACTGTCTATGGGCTGTCTCTTAAGCAGGCCAGGGCCATGTTACCACCGGCCGACCTCTCCACCTTTCCCTCATTAAAATTCCTTTCTCTCTCTCTTAAGTACTTGTTCGGGTGAATCTGGAATGTGGTTGGTATTTATCATTCTCAGAAAGGCAGCGCTCGCAGGATGAAGAACAAGGACAATAAGTGGACACAAGTACGCTTCTTCTCCTTGTCCGTCGTTCGCCAGCGCATCCTTTCTAAGGATGGATCTTATAATTGAAGCACTCAATGCTCAGCAGGTGAACGCTGAAATTTTCGCCTCTGACGTAGTCCCCGCCATATCGTGCAATTATTTCACATACACGTACTCAAGATTTTAATGCTGTCGAGAAGAAATGCCGCTACATATTTAAACCGCGTGAACAGAGATGTGCGATTAATGAAGTCTATTAATGGCCGCATATGTGTTCATTTATTGCAACGCATTCCAAGTACGCTGTGGACGTTCAATTAGAAAAATAATAGATAAACAACCCACAGCTCCCGCGGGCAATTGAATTAACGAATCACTCCGTGTGTATTGAAAATAGTTCACACTATGAGGATAATGAGCAGCTTTGCGCACAGTGCTGACATGCATTATGTGTAGTCAAAGCAGTTTACCTCGGCGGCTTTATGTGCGTCAGAGAAAGTGAAAAAAGACTGTTTGAGACACAGAGGCAAAGCAAAGGAATAAATAAAAAAAGAAAGCAAGGCTGGAAAGCAAGGAAATGAAATGATTATAACCACCTCGCTCATTTGTGACGCACCAACGACAGAAAACATTCCACTCGGATTGCTATTCGGACTGCCCACATCAGTGAGGACGGTAAGCAATACAAACTTTCTCAGCCGTGCTTTTCCCAGCACGAGATAAGCCCGACCTTGACCTTGAGATGACCCAGACAGAAAGCGAACTCGAAGAAAAGACAAAAGGTGTTGCGGAAGATCGAGAAACAAAGAAGCTAAAAGGCATATATTTCTCGCACGTCTCTACCCGTGTAAGGTTCAGAGAACGGAGGGAGGTTGTGGGGAGCCTACTATACTAAAGAACAGCAAGTGAGACGTTTTCATATAAGTCGTTCAAGAATGTCCCGCCGCGCGATGTCGCCAAGTTGACGTCTCTTTTTGTTATCTTTTGGCTTTACATTCCCTCAGCGCTCTCCGCGAACCCTTGCTCTCGGCTTCTGTAACTGCGGACTTGTCTTTATACCCCTCTAGTTTGCATAGACAGTCCCGATCGTTAAATACGTCGCGTTCTTAGCGAACGACTGCAGGTGCAGGCTCGGGTGGCAGAGGAGAGAACGCCGATTCAAGATGGAAACACAGTGATAAAATAAAGACAGAAAGAGAGAGAGAAGAGAAGAGAAGAGAAAAGAAAAGAAAAGAAGAAGTCGGTCCGATTGTTTGCTTATCTCCGACACGAACACGTGCGGCGGTCCTAGCGACGCGGCCTCTTTCTGCCTTGTTGGTTCTTGTTCGAGATTTTCTTTTTTGTCAACGAACGAACGCCACACGTCAAATGTTGCGGAGCGCCATACGGTCGACTTCAGTCTTCGATACAGGTCGGTTAGTGTCTGTGAGTACTTGTTTTCTACAGCCCGTAAGACCCGGTGACCTTTTTTTTTTGTTCTTTCGCTAAAATGACGCTAAAATCGCCCACCTAGACTGTGCACTGTTCTCCCACAACACGAAAATACGAAGTCCGAAGGTGGTGTACGCTGCCACTTTTTACAGTCATAGGTGCAGTGAAACGAGCAGGCTTTCCTGAACAGAACGAGGTTTAAATCTTGCTTTTTTTCCTGTGCGTTTGATCACTCCTTTGCGCAAGTAAGTGATTTGCTGGTTTGTGATTAAACCAAACGGCTCTGTCAGTGCCTACGTGAAAATCACATGTGTGAAAGTACGCATGCATGGCAACCCAATTGCATGGCAACCCATAACCACTGAGCCGCGGTGGCTCAGTGGCTATGGTGCTCGGCTGCTGACCCGAAAGACGTGGGTTCGATCCCGGCCGCGGCGGTTGAATTTCTTTGGAGGAGAAATTCTAGAGGCCCGTGTACTGTGCGATGTCAGTGCACGTTAAAGAACCCCAGGTGGTAGAAATTTCCGGAGCCCTTCACTATGGCGTCTCTCATAGCCTTAGTCGCTTTAGGAAGTTAAACCCCATAAACCAACCAAACCAACCAATTAAATGGTTAGTGCCTCTGGCCGGAAAATCATGGTTTATTCTTTGCGCCTGGAAATTCGCGAAAACCGCTAGCTTCCGATTTCAGCGTATGCGTACCACTAACCTCCTCTCTACACAGGCATCCAAGCGGAGCCACTAGTCAGCTCACACCGTGTAAATGTCCGATGCAGAGAACTGCTCTAATTTACCCGATGCCTGAGCATAGCAGGCGTGTGAGTGACGTCACGAAGGCGTCACGACGGCATCGGTCGGGGTTACGGGTGAGGAGGGAGCGGGAATGAGGAGGAGGTGGGCCTTACCGGCTAGCTCCAAACTGTGAGCAGAGCAGGGCGTCGGTGTCACGGTGTTGTGGGCGACGCTTTCTTTCTGCTTTGTTTTTTTCCGGCCATTGTTTTTGGCCCCGCGACCGGATGGCTTCACCACCACCAGCAGTCCGCTGTTCTACCCTCCTCTCCCTCGACATACCGCTCTATATATCGGCTGCGTTGTCCTTGCTCGACTCTCACCCCCCCCCCCCATTTCTTTTTTTTTGTTTGTTTTCTTTCCCACCTCCACCCTCAGGGAGCGCGGACGTCCGGCACTCGGGGGCTGAGCACATACGCCACTGCCAGCCTTGCATGTGACGCAGAAGCAGTGGTCGTCATGTTTCGTACCCAAGAAACGCAAGATCCAAACGCAAGATCCAGACGTTCTCTCTCGAAACGCTGAAGTTTCCGACAGACGAAAAAGGATTGCGCTGTTATCCGAGAAGTATACACCGAGTGGAAAAGTGAAAACTTTATTCGAGAATAAATAAAACGGATTGTACTGCTGGTTAGAGCGAAAAGTGAGAAATTTACAGTTGCGCTAACGTAGCCACCTCTGACAACAAAATTTCTTTGCTATTGTAACAACAGCAACAGCAAATAAGAACCAACCTTTTTCGTGCACGCGCTATACGTGGTAATCGCGAAATTTCACAACGAGAACACCACCTCCAGCAACCCCGTTTACGATATCGTTGTTACGGACCTGGAAAAACCCACATAGGTCATAAAATGCGCGGAACTGTTGCGCAAGAGTGCAACGCTCAAGCTCGTGACGTCATCGTTGTCGATGCTTGCTCACTGACGCCATGACGGCAGGAAGGAGGGATCCGCTGTAGCGGCCAAGTGGCCCAATACAGATATGCACGCCTGATGGACTAATAATGTACCTACGAAGCGCGTGCCCTAATTAAGTTCAATGGATGCCTATAAGATGTGAAAGGAAAAGCTATGATGTTATGAAATAGAAGCCGGTTTGCCTTAGATAATGAACTACACAAGTACATAGATATAGGTGATAACGGCCGTCGCGGTTGCTCAGTGGTTATGGCGCTTGACTACTGACCCGAAAGAGGCGGGTTCAATCCCGTCTGAGGCGGTCGAATTTCGATGGAGGTTGAATTCTAGAGGCCCGTGTACTGTGCGATGTCTAAAGAACCCGAGGTGGTCGAAATTTTCGGAGCCCTTCACAACGGCGTCCTTCATAGCCTCGGTCGCTTTGGGAAGTTAAGCCCCCATAAACCATCCATAGATAATAACAGCTGAATCATTCCCATCGATATCTGAATAAGGGGAAGAACAAGGAAGAACAAAGCCACGGTCATTTTCAGCGCGCCCCACCAAGGTCGCCGTAAGGTGATGGACTGTTATGGTATGGTACGCGGGGCATAAAGTCCCCAAAAAAAGCTGTGTGCCCATGCACCATGACAGCCGCCGCACAGCGGAGGTTTACAGATTAATTTCGACCACTTGAAGCTGTTGAGAATGCATTGGACTGCCATCCCTTCCACATCTGCCGCCGCGGTGGCTCAGTGGTTATGGCGCTCGACTGCTGACCCGAAAGACGCGGGTTCGATCCCGGCCGCGGCGGTGGAATTTCTATGGAGGCGAAATTCTAGAGGCCCGTGTACTGTGCGATGTCAGTGCACGTTAAAGAACCCCAGGTGGTCGAAATTGCCGGAGTCCTTCACTACAGCGTCCCTCATAGCCTCAGTCGCTTTGGGACGTTAAACCCCATAAACCAAACCAAACCAACCAAACTTCTACATCTAGTGCCATTCGCCAGTTTTCATTTCCCATGGGATCTAACGTCGTCCTGGCAATTGCAAGTGGTAAAATGATCTTCGGTTTACTGGTAGCCACAAAGATTTGACGTGACAAATAAGGGCACATGATGACGTTAGTTACTTCCGCATCGTTCCGCCGCATTATTTCACCTTATTACCAACGCTTCGTCCTAACACCCGTCCAATGACAAGGCATAACTGATTAGGGCCTGTACATCTATAGAAAAATGATCTCGTGAGAAACCAACCCCGGATTTTCGGGGTCAACGGTTTAGCTTCCTGCCGGCATCAGTTGGAAACAAACGCACCCTATCGATAAGCTACAGTGCTAATGACAGGTATCTTGCCATAAGATTACTTTTGATAAGTACCGTACTTTATAAACAAGCCTGCAGAAAAGCAACGGTTTCAAAACGAGAGGGCCAGAACAAAGCCAGAAAGAGAAGTTGCGGATGTCCGCAAAGATGAAAGGGTCAAGAGGTCACGCGGCGGCCGCCCAGAGGGGTCAAAGGCCGGAGTAGCGAAAGCCAGAGCGAAGGAACAGTCAACCACCGCACGGCCCCCTCCGCCGACGCCGCCAGGCCAGAACAGGTGACCGCCGCCTGAGCTGTCGGTCAAAAGAAAAAAGAGCGGACTCATCAACAGCCCGCTCGCGGACGAGCCGTTCCTCCTTGCTTTCCTCCTCCTGCGGTGTCTCTTTCTTGCACGTACACGAACTTCCTAAGAGCCCTCTCTCACTGCGATCCCTGCAAGGCTCCCCATCCGCTCTTCTTCTTCTTGGCGTTGGGACCGAGCAGCAGCCTCCAGTCCGTCGCGGTCGGCGAGAAGCGACGCTGCAGCCACTGTACGCACGGCTGCTGCCTCTCGAACCCTCTCCCTTCGGTAGCGTTGCCTTTTTGCCGCGTTCTGCCGGTGTCTCTCCCCTCGGCGACAAGATTGATGACCAGTCGAACGTCACTTGGCCGAGCGTAGTCTCCGATGGATTGGTATGGAACCGACCGCTGGAAGAGAAGAAAGGCCCGCGGAAGGTCGCCGCGTACACAAGCGAGACGAAGAAGGGGAGGTGTCTTTGGCAGTCCTTCCGCTGCGCTGGCAGCAGCGGCGGCGTGCATTACTGGAACGAAACCGGCGCTGGCTGAGCGAAAAGCGAGGAGCGTATAAGGGCGACTCAGCGGGCGACCTGAACGGAGAGATGATGTGCCGCTGCTTGCAGTCGCTGCTCCCGGCTTCGGTGGAGGACACGCAGAGGGGATGGAAACTTGCCCCCGAGATCCTTCGCGGCTGCTGCTGCTGGTGCTGCTGTCTCCTGCGCTGTGTTGAGGGCGCCTCTGGAAATGCGGTCGTACGTGTCGCCCGCGTCGCTGTCGTTGTCGTACGTCGTCGCCGGTGCGGTGGGCATTCTTTGCCTTCTTGTTCGTGGCTGTGGCGCTGACAAGAGGGGCTAAGCCTCGTCCACGAGATTTGAATAAACAACCGTTAGAAGATGTGGAGCATGTTTACGGCTACTGTGGCGGAATGTAGGACTGGGAAACGATGGACGAAAACATAGTTTAAAGCTTTACAATACAGTTTTAAAGTCCTTCCAGCTCCCCCCCCCCTCCCCCAGTCCCCCTGCCCCCCTCCCTCCTACTAATATTCCTTTGGCAGTGCTCCTGTTTGGCGTGCACGCCTACCTCACCCAGCCTCGGTACAAGAACGAACCTTGGGCCCTTCCTGAAAAGAAATTCTTGGCTGCGTGCCTGACTGGAGCGCCCAGAAGAGGAGCGAATTGAAGAGATAATGCTAACTCCGTTGTGTAAGAATACATGAGGCGCCATTCATTTGTGAGCAAGAAAAATAAGTAACAACTGGTTAAAATATTGGAGGAGGAGATTGTACAATACGAGTTGAGATAAAATAAAATCTGATTTGCCCTTAACCATGTTGCAAAGTTTGCTGTAAGAAGCAATAATCACACTGTCACCGCTGTTTTGAAAAAGATCATTTTAAAATATTTATCCATCTACCTGTCGAAACCAGAATGCGGCGCAACAAATATCATTGGCTGTGCGCATCAAAATGTCAAGCAGCAAAATGGCAGGAATCAGCAAGGATGTAGTTAAATTCGCAATCCGCGAATGTTGAATTGAACAACCTTTCTACCAGCCTCCCTAATTCCACAGTTAAATACAGGTTTTGCGGATTTTGAATTGAAGTGTTTCCTTTTTATCCTCTCTAGATTCCACTCTTGCAATGCGTCTGAATCATCTAATAGTTTCGGCGTAGTCGGAGCAGTCCAAAAAGATTTTGGCCTGAATCAGAACGGCGGAAAGCTGTGAGGCTACGCGTTCGAAGACGACAAAGACATGCGCAACATAAGCAGTGAGGGCAAAATCGAGAATTTCATTTTTCAGTTATCATATCAAAGAAGAGTGTGTCGCCTGGGCACTCTGACCGAGTGGTCAGCGGCAAAGAAGCGAACTCTGGGCGTTGAGCCTTCTCAAGTTCATTGACCTCATTATCTCGCAAGAGACAGCCGAGAGTAAGTTACACTGAGTTCTTTTGGGCTAGGCTCCAATATGGCTATGTCAAGAAATCTATGGACCTTGATAATCTATTTTAAGTGAGCGCTAAAGATTATTTTGATATAAATTCGGCTGAATTGAGCTAACGGTAGAACAACGTGAATGCGGCAGCTTTTCGTTTGTCCGGTGGGCACTGCAGCTTTCCACGGAGCGGTGCTTCCCGCATTAAACACAGCTCAAGTCAGCCATTTGCCACACCACAAGCAACGAAAATAACCAGCACATTCAATGCACGCTGCTCGCGTTTCCAGGCCCACCAAACTCCTCTGTTGACCTCCTCTGCGTCGCCCCGCCCAGTTTTCCGCAACCTCCTCTGAAAGAAGGCTCCAAACTCACACGCATGGCAATTACTTCAGACCACTGTGTGTTTGAAGTAATTGCCATTAGGCTTGCAAGTAACCGCGGGGCGCTTCACCTCCCGAAACGCGTTAGGTGCGTGTTCCGAGACTCCTGACAAAACGGGAGGATGTAGACCAAGCCACACAGGATTGAAGACCCGCCTCAAATATGGTAACGACAAAAACAGCCGATCCCAAAAATACGCCGCGCTGATGTCTCGAAAATTTTTCACCGCCATTAAAAACGAACGCACGTAACGTGCGTAGCCCTTCGCCTGTCACAGACACGTACGCACCTAACGCGATCCCCAGAAAGCTCTTGCACCCGCCCCGCAGCTGACCGGGCCACAGCGACGAAAACGACGAGCCATAGGCAACTCCCCCTCTCCCGCAAACCTCTACAAAAGCCCTAATGCCCCTCCAGAAGCCAACGGGTTGCAAGCGACGGCGTTGGCCTGTCGTGGCCCGGTGCCGGCCGTTGCATCCCCTAATCGCGGCCCCAGCCTTTAATGACACCTGGCCGTTAACGCGGGCACCGCAGATAAAGCGAGAGGGAAGAACGGGGAAAGGAAGAGAGAGGAATCCCGCGATCCCGCTTGGCGCCGATCGGCGTCCCTGTTTCCCCTACCCTCTCTCTCTCAGTCATTCGCGCATCCCCAAATTGCAGCCTGCTTTTGGGATGATCCCTTCTTCCTCGTGTGGGGAACCCCTTTCCCTACCCTCCGCTCCCAAACCTCTCCTTACCTTCGAGCCCCTCGACGCTCTTTGGCTCATTGAAATCACGCCTGCATGGTTGGCCGGTCTTCTTTTCTGCCCTCGTATACGGAAAAAGGGGGAGGGAAAGAAGAAGGGAGGCAACACACTGCACTTTGCACCACGCTCCCGCTGTATGCCTCCCGTGAATACAGTTCCGCGAAGCGAATACAAAAGGTGAAAACATGACAAAGCAGATCTGCGGAGACTGAACTTAGTATCTAAATACTGTCGTATAGCCTTCCCTCAGCTGTCAAAGGCATCCTTTTTGGGCTTTCTTTTTGTCTCGTGAGATTTTGTCCAGCTTCGCACTTCTGTCTGACTTGTATAGAGGGTTATTATTCCGTTACACTTGCTCTTTCTGAGAAACGGTTCACAACCGTGTAGCATTTCCCTTCCTTCGAAGCTATCCTTACAAGGCATTAAAAAATAAGAAAAAGCCCTCACCAGTTTGGACTGCTGATATTTAGGATAATTATTCAGCTTGCAAACAATCAGACATCTCCTGCGTTCGAAGTGACCTTTCTCGAGAACTGCTCGGAAGTTACGACGATGCGATGTGTGCAGACCCTCGCGCTCCCTCGAGATGGAGTTGGATTGCATGCAGACCGTGTGCGGGAAAAAGTGGAGATGGGCAAGCGGTGCTTTTTTTATTCTTAGGCGTTAAACTTGAATGTTTTTATTTTTGAAAATTCGGCTGATTTTCACAGGTTTTCTTTCAGAACGCAAGTTAGGTTTGAGTGAGTGAGTGAGTGAGTGAGTGAGAGAGTGAGTGAGAGAGCGAGTGAGTGAGTGAGTGAGAGTGCGTGAGTGAGTGAGTGAGTGAGTGAGTGAGTGAGTGAGTGAGTGAGTGAGTGAGTGAGTGAGTGAGTGAGTGAGCGAGCGAGCGAGTGAGTGAGTGAGTGAGCGAGCGAGCGAGCGAGCGAGCGAGCTAAGAATTCATCAACAGAATGTATCAACAAATGGGTGACGGATGAAGGAGCGTATGAATGCAGTGCAAAAATCGTCGCGTTTGTTGTCAGTGTGGCGAAGAACGGGCAATATCGAAGTGAGCAAGTCATTACAGAAGCGTTGGTCCATGGATCCCAATAGTGAATCACTGGGTGGTTAATTGAAAATA